>NW_023606559.1:0-120001 GCF_013339745.2 Dermacentor silvarum
AGGCGGGCTATCGGCATCGCTATCACTTCTCAGCGTTGCTGGAGGAGGGACTCTTATTTTTTTAGAGGCTGCTGAGATCGAAAAATTCTGCTTGCAAAATATCCACACACTTTTGGAAGTAACCGCTGCAGATGTAAACACTTAAAGGGAAACTGAGACATCCACCCAAACGTAGCAATTGCTACAATGGAAACCCAACCGGGTTCCTCGAAAGAAAGCCTTGCAGTTGAAGAAAAATTCGTCCTGGTCCGGGACTCGAACCCGGGACCACCGCCTTTCCGGGGCGCAACAC
Source organism: Dermacentor silvarum (assembly GCF_013339745.2). NCBI lineage: Eukaryota > Metazoa > Arthropoda > Arachnida > Ixodida > Ixodidae > Dermacentor > Dermacentor silvarum. Next base: position 293 of record NW_023606559.1, read on the forward strand.
TCCAATTGCTAGTATAGGTACAGCGTTTGAGCGCTGGCGCCACGCTGCTACAGTGTACTAACGCTGCGCCGCTCGCGCGTACCGCGTTTCTAGGTGGTTTCTTTCGCCGAGGGCGCTCGAACGCAATCATATGGTTCGCATGAATGCGACGCTTGGAAGCGTGGCTGTATAGCTGAATGTCCGTGGCTTACGTAGTAAGCGACGGCAGGGTCAGTTATTACACTTGTTGCGTAGCCGAGCGTTAGATGTTATTGCAATTCAGGAAACAAAAATTGAATCCGATGACGACACAGCGGCTGCTGTAGCTCCATTTCTTTCGGAGTATGAAGTATGTGTCAGCCACGCGCTTGGTGTCTCTGGAGGATGTATGATATTTGTGAGAAAAACGCGGCAATGCAACGTGTTGGGACTGTGCACTGATAGGGAAGGGCGCCTTGTATGTGTGATGTCAATATGGATAGTCCTGTTTGGAGGTTTCTTTGCGTGTATGCGCCACGTAAGGCACGCGACCGAGGACTACTTTCTCTCATTGACCCAGCACTTACGCAATGACCGTGTATTAGTTGTCTTAGGTGACTTTAATTGTGTGTGTGGTCAGGATCGGTCGTCTACAAGGCAACGCCATGATACCAGCGCTGACGTTTTGAATGCCATGACATGTGACTACCAGCTTGTTGATGTAGGGGATCGTGAAAAGGTCCCTTTTCGCTACACACATTTTCAAGGTACATCTCATGCAAGGCTTGACCGGATTTATGTATCTTTACCTATCCTCCCTAGATTATACGGCTACAGTGTGCACCCTGTGTTCTTCAGTGCATTGTTTGGTGTCGGTTTGTTTTGGCAACCGGCAGTGTCAAAGTTCGCGAATGAACTGGGATTTATGGAAAATTAACAATCAGTTACTCTTACATAAGCCTTTTCTCAAGCGCGTCCCGGAAATTCTTATTGACGTTTCAAGTCGTAATTCTTTATCTGTCTTTGCGCAATGGGAGATATTCAAGCAGAAGTTAAAATGATAGCCATTGAAGAAGCTTCCATATTGTCTTTTGAAAAAAAAGGAAAATATAAAGAGTTGTGCAAGTTGCTAGATACGCTACACGAACTTGAATGCCTGCATCCTGGCAAGTACATTGAGACATTTACAACGTTAAGGCACAAATGCAGACAATGGACACTGAGAGATACAGAGGTGCACTAGTTCGAGCGCGTACTCGTCGGTATTTGGAGCAACAGCCTTGTAGTCGTTCGCTTGGTGTGATGCGTCAGCATGCTCTGTCGAAGCAAGTTCTCGAGATAGAGTATACCGGAGTGATTGTTAATGACCAGGATACAATAATGAAAGCGTTCACGGATCATTACGAGACTATCTTTCAGTCTCATAAAGCAATTAAGAGTGAAGCTGTAACGGAAAACTTTATTTCGTTGCTGCCACAGCTCAGTCAAGACGAATGCGATGACGTTGATAGAGACATAAATATCAAGGAAGTGGAAGCAACCATTGCTTCGCTAACTAAAGGCAAAACTCCTGGGCCTGATGGCTTGAGTGCGGAATTTTATCAATGTTTCTGCTCTATATTGGCTCCCTTTCTGCTTAAACTGTATGAAGAAGCTTACAGGATTGGGTACCTACCTGCCACGCTCTATCAAGGGCACACAGTACTTATTCCAAAAAGCAGTGATGTAACAAAATTGCAGAAAGTTGAAGGGTATCGCCCCATATCACTTTGCAACGTGGATTACAAAATATTGCTAAGATATTAGCTAGTCGTCTTCAAGAAGTAATTCGATCATTGGTGGGAGACCATCAAACATGTGGCATTAGAGAAAGATCAATTCAGACAAATATCCACGTTGCACGGTCTGTGCTAGAGTGTGTGACAGAAAGTGCGGGTCAGGTTGCAATAGTTCAGGTTGATTTGGCAAAAGCATTTGATAAAGTTAATCACTGCTTCTTGTTTAGTGTTTTAGAGCACATAAACATTGGATCTTCTTTTTAAAGGCATCTCCATGTGTTATGCTAATGGCACAACAAGGCTAATAGTTAATGGTTGTCTATCTGAATCTATCCACCTCAGGGCATCAGTAAGACAAGGTTGTCCCTTGTCACCTCTGTTATTCGCTTTGTACTTGGAACCGCTTTGTGTACGAATTTTGAAGGATCCTACCTTTCATGGGTTCAGATTGTTATCCAATGAGATCCGGGTACTTGCCTATGCAGATGACATAGCCTTCTTTTGTGCTGACAAGAAAAGTGTGGAGACTGCCCTTGCCATAACGCAGCAGTTTTGCTCAGCTTCTGGAGCAACTGTGAACTTTGAGAAGAGTTCCGGATTTGGTTCGGTCAATGGTGTACAATGCCAACTCGCTTCGCAGGTATTCAGTGAGGAAGACTTTAGGTACTTAGGTGTACCCCTCTCTCAATATCGCAATAGTAATCCTCACTGGTCAGCGGAAGTTGCAGAAATACAGCGTAAGGTTAACAACTGACAGGGCGGCAGTTGTCCATATTAGCCGAGCTGAAGCTTGCAATCTGTTTCTAGCAGCTCGACTTATGTATGTCCTGCAGGTATTACACTGCTCGCGACTTAGGTTGCAAGCTTTCCATCGTGTGTTTGCTACCTATGTATGGAGCTCACGTGTTGAGGCCATGCGGCGTGATAACCTTTTTTTCCTCTTGAGAGTGGTGGTCTTGGCCTAATTCACCTTTTTGTTAGGCAACTTGTCTCCCGGTTATTCTTCTTACGTGATGTAAACAGTCCTTTTCTAAGGAGATGTTACAACTTCGATTAATGAATTACCTTCCAGAAATAGTTGTGTCGTCATCGGTCAATGATGCACACCTGCTCCTTGGGGCTTCTTGAAAGAGGTTGTTGAAGGCTTTCACTTTCTTAAAGCTCGCTTTAGCTTGGATTATATTTTCACTGCATCCCGTAAAGAAATTTCTGCTGCCTTGATAGACACATTGTTTCCTGTTCCCCATTATCGTGCGCCTTATTTGGAATGTTGCTACTTAGATGTACTCAAGCGTGTCCGTCAAATGATCATTCCTCCAGGGATCAAAACTTTTTTCTTTAACTTACATTCGGCAACCCTTCCGGTCAAAACCTGGTTAGAAAAAAGGGGCTGTTTCGTGCCGTGGTCTACAAACTGCCGTTTGTGTCCGCATGCTGAAACGATTGATCACTGTTTTGTCGATTGTAGGGATGCCGTGTTCTTCTGGGACATTCTCCAAAGAACACTTAAAAAAGATTTAGACATCACACCATACACAATTCGCTTCTTACCTTTTAAAGATTCCTGTGACCCTCCATATGACATGTTCATAGTACTTGGTCTACATAGTCTTTGGCGCAGTAGAATGTGTGACAGGCACGCTGAACCACCGCGAAGCACTCGGTCGTTTTTTCGGGAATCTGCTGCCTACGTCCGCAGTGTGTACGCTGCTCAAGAAACAGCGCCGGACTGGTTGCCTTTATTGGACGCGTGCACATGCTTGCCTGACTTTTGAATATGTACCTGTAGCGCCTTGTTTCTTGTGTTGCTGAAGAGTCTGCTCCCATGTAATAAAGAAAAAAAAAGTGGCTGTATAGCTGAGTGGCTACGGCGCTCGCTTTGCGATCATGCGTACGCTGGTTCGAATCCCGGGCTAGAATTTTTTTCTTAATATCACGCTTTTCTTTTTTTTTCTCTGTTTGCCAGCGCGGTCGCTTGAACCCCGGTGCCACGGCGGTAGCCGTGGTGCCGGGCACCGACGCGAAGCGGCGGTCGTTGGGGTGTTGCGGAGCGCAGCGTAGCAACACCCCAAATAAACAAACACTGCTCCAATCAGGTAGACTGCTCCCTCCCTGATAGTGAGATTATATTTGGATCATCAAAACAGTGATGCGTTTATAATACCACCGATCCCAACAGCAGGCTAGTCACCACCAGCCCAGCGTTTTCTCCGTCAACGCCTCCTCCGTTCCAACGGCGGCGGCTAGAAACATGGTACGCGCGAGCGGCGCAGCGTGGCGCCAGCGGTCAAACGCTGTACCTACTAGCAATTGGAAATACGCTTCCGGGGCAGCCGCTCTACCATCTGAGCTAACCAGGCGGCTAGCAGGTGGCAGGGCGAAGTCGAATTTGTCGACAACTCGAAGCAGATGTAAACACTACCGAGGGTGAGCTTTTCGTTGCGCCATAAAAAACTGGGTCCATAAATATCGGTTGTCAGCCCTTTAAACTGCGCATTCTCGACCTGTATTGGGAAAGTGGTTTTCTGGCTTCACATAAAATTTTTCGACCGACTCGCGATTTAATGCGGAAAACTTCGATCGCGCACTGCGTAGAAGTTTTTGAGGCGCGATTTTGCTTCGTCCGTCAGTAACTGGCCTTAATAATGCCGTTTTGGAAGTAGCAACGCGACGATGCGAGACGGCGCAAATACCAAGTGTGCAGCAAGCGTTTGCGCTCGCCGGATGGTAAACAAAAAAAGCTTTTTGCCCTCGCCTTGTCGGTTGCGGCAACTTAAGGCGCAGCAGCATGCCATCACGACGAAGTTCTTGTCCCTAACACGTTTGATCCATTTGTGCGTACAGCACTTTCGTCGCACAGGCCCGAGAATGGCAGTCCGAGTGCGCTGGAAAAAAAAAATGTCGCAGTTTCGTCCCAAAGGCGAAGCATCGATTGCGATAGCAAATTATTAGAGAGCTATTCGGATTAGGGATAGTGGTTTTATCAGCTGCATAAACTTGGACACATTCGCTTACTAACTGAATTAACAATCGTGGTGTCAGCGCGCACAAGCAAACATGAATAGATCACACTGAATGACCGCAGACGACTGTCAAAACGCTGGCAGCAAGCGCAGCCGCCGCAGCGGGCGAAGGCTCGCGCGGTCTATCGCTTCAACGGAAACTGAGCGGTGAATGCACAGCGCATACAAAGGTCGAGCCGTATGGAGATAAAGAGCCTTCCCGCTTTCTGCTCTCGCGTGGGAGATTGAGTGGCACCCGGTTGCAAGATACGCCTTTGGTGCGGAGCACATCGCGCCCCGCCTCCCTGCCTCCATACCCCAACGGCCTTCGCGCGACGGTCGCTTTCTTCCGCCGGCGTTCGCTCTCTGTGATAGCGCGTTGCCCCCGCGCGCTTTCGCTCGCGCATACGGCGCGCGCGACGATGTTATCGCCCTTGGAATCTAATACGGAACCTCACGGCGACGGCGATGGCAAAATCCGGTTGAAGTGCCATATAATTGCTATCGCAATAAAAAATATACAAAGCGCAACGCGTGCTTCCACGTGACACGGATTGGCCAATGGGGGCGCGGAGAGGCAGGGGCGACAGGAGGCGGCGAGGAGGAAACGCCGGGGTAGCGCGGTGGCGGCAAGATCCAGAATGGCGCTACTTATATATAGGCTTTAACGTTTAGCGGCATCGCGCCACACTTCACTCCGGTTGCACGTGCCGCCCGAGACAGATTGGCCGCGCCAGCCAATATCGCGAAACGAAAACACGTATAGCTGCGCTCAAATTTCGCATTGGAAGTATCGTATCGTCAGTGATTTTTTTTTTTTTTCTGATCGGTAAGGCTCTTTGCGATGCGTGTAAAGACTTCGCCATGGCTTCGACTTCATGCAGCAAAGCACCCATCCAGACGTTCGAACGACGACGAATTTACACAGCGCATGTAACCAACTTGCGGCCACTTTCGTGACGTGAAAATGAGATATGGGGAGAATTACCTGGAAGCCCCGTATATTCAAGATCATACACACCTTGGTAGCTTGTTGTCCTCCCTGCAACAGCAGACTGCTGCGGATACACGAAGCAAAGATAAAATAAACTGTGCGCCAGCAACTGCTAACGAGGCGAGGACACACCGCGATCACTTTAATTGATTATCGTAGTGTAATGGGCGGAGCGAATGTACAGCCTCGTCAAAACTATACAGGCTCCTCCGTGCCACATATATAGCGCCTTATCCCCCCCCCCTCCCCCCCTTGTTTAACCCCATTTCTTTCCTTACGCATTTGAGTACTGCAACTAAGATGTAAGACGCGCAATCGTCTGTACACTCGCAAAAAGCGCATTTAAAAAAAAAAATCCCGTGAGGAAATCGAAATTAGTGCTGTTCAGCAAACTGTCAACCTCCCCCTGGCAGAGATCCTGGGTGCGCTACTGCCGCGCAGTGGGCATGTAGTTTCGTGTGATACCAAACGAAAAATTTCGATGACGAGCCTTACAACCACCTTGAAATATACTGCGACAGTGCCAGCTCTGACAACCCAAAGTAAAAAGACGCTAGTGAGCTGTGTAGCCAGGTGTTGAGGCCATAACACAAGAGCCCTCGTTTACACCGCCTACAGCAAACAGCCGATGTGATGTGCGGTGAAGTGGTTGTACGGAACGACGCATAACGTGGCGGGAGCTTACTTCAAGAATTCATATCTCGCTAAAAATGAAGACTAAGATGATGTAATCTCATAATTCAAACATTTAACGAACGGGTCTATTTCATATTTATTTCGTATTTATACTTGGAACACCTCAATGTGCAAATTCAAGCTGAAACATAGTGCGGAACAAAATGGTCATTTTGGCAATTTAATATTTTGGCATTTTGTCAAAAGTAACACTATCATAGCCAAAGTTGTTTTTACTCGAGAGCAGCCCAAGGACAATCTAGGGAAATAATAGCAAAAGCGAAAGCACTCGTATAAAAATGTGAATTTGGCACATTTTTGTCAGAAATAGTTCTTTAAAAAATCGTTCACTGCCAAAGTAAGCAATCTTTGTAGTTTTAGCAGGCAAGATTGTGTAGCGTAAGGTGCCTCATGTGTTTCCCTCTTCCGGCGGAGGAGGTTCTCACGTATCGAGAAATCGGTTTTCGCAAAAATATGTGAGGGAGAAGGCTGATGCCGGAGAAGACTAGCGACCGACACTCTCTGGGACACTTGGCGTGGAATGACCTTGACACAGAGCTGCAGCGAGCGACTGAGCTGAAACGTTTGCTTTTCGACTAAAGCGGCCTTCTGTGACCGTCGTTTTGCGAAATACTTTTAACTGCTTTTAATGTTGCCGCGACTAGTCGGCCGCTGGAATTTTGGGATGCTTCTTATGGGCTCTCCGTAACTGCAATCCGTAACGCTAGATGCCAGTAAAAGCGCGGGGATAACTACCGCTAGGCGGCTACAATTCGCGCGAGCGTAGTCTGCTTTGCTTGGTGTGGTTTGTGCGGCGGTGTGGTGGTAGCGCTTATGCCTTCATTACAGGAATCGAAGTTTGTTTCTTCTATTAAATCGACCATCAGCTAAGCCAACGCTTTGTAACAGCGAGGACTCTTGGGTGATGTTCGCTGCTGGAACTTAATATGGAATGTCTGCGCTGTGCATCGCCCGAAATATCGTGAAGAAGCCTCTCTTGAGCGGGATAGGCGACTGCCTTTTTAGGGCAGCCGCGGCACAGACCGTTCAGCCATCCAATAATAAGCCTGCCGTCCGATCTATTCACCTCTCGGGTACTTCAACTTTCCAAACGGGTTTTTGAGTGGTTGATCTAATGTTGTCTAGCGTCAGATTATAGTCTAGCACTCGCAAGGGTGCTTGAAAGGCGGCAACGCTCAGCTGTATTTACAGCATAGCAGCTCCTTTACAATGTTGTTGAGAACGAGATCATAATTTCGTCAATTCACTGTTGCAGAGTTGCTCAGAATGGCAGATCAGAAGGACGTCAAGGAAATGACTGAAAAGGACTGGCGTGAGAAACTCACTCCTGATCAGTTTTATATTTGTCGTCAAAGGGGTACAGAACCAGTAAGTTACGCACTCTGTTTTTTCTTCATAAAACTCGGTCATTTGTACCCTTACAAGATAAAATCAATGGTTTGAGTGTGTCTGTTGTTTTAAATAGTACCTGGTGGTAAACTCTTTAAATTTGCGTGCGCAAACGTCCCTTCAACTACGCTGCAACGCGCTGCTTTAGTACGGCTCTCGTCGGGCGTGGTTTTGTCTTGCGCAATGTGCCACGGAAGTGCGTGATTGACCATTGGCATTGTTTTAATTTTCGACACGTGAGCGTGTCTACAAAGCTGCAGTGCCTAACTGCATTTCCAGCTTTGTGTTTTTGTTGTGTATATGTGCAGCAGCTGTAACTTCATTGAATTTACCAATGCAGGCTCTTGTGTATGTATGCAGCAGCTGTAACTTCATTGAGTTCACCAATATTTGCAGGCATACAGGGGCCGGTGGGTCAACCATAAAGCAAAGGGAACGTATACATGTATTGCGTGCGGTGCTGATTTGTTCAGGTAGGTGTGGCATAGGTATATATATATGTTTCCTTTAATGATGTATCTCCAACAGCTCATCCGAGTTAAACATGACAAGCACCATGCACGAAACACCATAATTTCTTGCACTGTACTGGTCTTCAATCACATATAGCCGACCAGCTTGTTGACAACATTTACGCATCATTTTCATGGGCACCAAATCAGCTGTTGAGTGCTGTGTAATGCATTGTCGTTAATAGAGAAGCAGCGTCATAGTAATTAGAAACTAGTGACATAATAAAATGTCTGTGGCAAAAAAAAAAAGAAAATTGCAAGCATAAAGTTGAATTTGGTTATGCACTAGCCTTCATAAGGCAGAATAAAAAACGAGGAGGTTGTAATATTTTGTGGTGTGCAAATTTCACCATAGATGAATCATTTAGGGCCACATCAGTGTATGTCTCATAGTCTTGCTGATAGTGACTAAATGCACCCAATTGCAGCTGCTGGAGCAAGAAAATGGTTTGAGATGCTGGCATGCTCTAGCAGCTTTTCTTTCTCATATTCACATAGCAGACAGTTGTACACATCAAACACAGTGAAATAGCAAATGAAAAATTAATGGCTATGCTTGGGTGTGTGCAAAAGCAAGGGTGAGTATAGTTGTGTCTTGCTGCTCTTGCAGTATCTAAATTCCACATTAAGAAATTTGTGCTTTTTCACAGAACTTCGATCACTAATGACAAAGCCAGACTAAAGCCGCCATATATTCATTTCTTCCTCAGCTCCGAGCACAAATTTGTCTCGAATTGTGGCTGGCCATCATTTTTTATGGCATTAGGTACAGTGGATGGCGATGAGTCAAACTCAAGCATTATACGGAAAGAAGACACATCACATGGCATGGTACGAACAGAAGTTTGCTGCAGAAAGGTAAACAGAGCTTTCTTTTTTTTTTTTTTTTCACAGCTTCTGGTCATTGCAATTTGTTGTCAAAGGCACAGCAGAACCAAAGGATTGAGAGGTTGTAACTAGAGTGCAACTAGAGTAATTAGACTTTAATGCAGTGTTTTATGCTGACACTGTGTAGCTATTGCTGTTTGGTGCAACATTTTGGGGCAGTATATTATAGCTTTAAAGCATCCTGCAGATTCATTATTCTCCTTGAAATGTAACTGATCTTTTTCAGCATCTTAGAATCAAGCAATGCAAAAAAAGAAAGTGTCACTTATAGGTCCCCATACTAACATTAGGCTCAGGTAATGTATGCACTGCTGCCAATGACAAAATGCAAAGTTAACTTTTTCTCAGAGAGATAAAATGTTGCAGAGCGTCGCTTCAGCAGTGAGCCACTTCACGAGCAGATAAGCTTCGAAAAGTGTCACTAAGCAGTTTCAGTAGTTGTGTACTTCTTTATATTTTTTCCTCTGTCTAGTGATAATCTGTTGGTCGCTTAGTTCCTTCAGTTAGAGTAACGAAGTATCCAACAGTTCTTTGCTGGTAACCTTGATATCGGGTTATACTAAAATAACCCTGCCTATTTGAAAAATTATGTTGAAGTGAGCAGCAAGGAGGTCGGAATTATACAATCATTATGCTCCAATTACATTCTTTTTCACATTTCATCACTGGCCTAAGCAACACACTACCTACATTGCCACTAGTATTTAGTGGCAATGTAGGTACTACTGTAGGTACTAATGTAGGTACATACTTTTTAACTGTGTCGAAGATCACTTGCACAAGGTAGACGAAGTAACAATATCAAAATAGTCGCAGATTTGTGTAAAGTTAAAATGTCTACAACTCCAAAGGCAGATTGCCTTTGGAGCTTTGGAACATTTCCAGTGCAACTACTACAGAGCATAGTGCTAAACTCAGTGACAACCTAAGAATTTAGTACAAGCACCGTCCACAAAGCCACACTGCACCTTCTTCCCGTGTTCCCACCCTCTAAAACTACTATTCCTCGAGAGACTTCAATTTCATTTCAAATAATTACTCTCAAGGCCAATCAGGCCTTGACAAAACAAAATTATAATACATGCGAGTTTACAAATGGTAATCGGACACTACAGTTTTGAATTTTTTTATTTTATTTTATTTAAGTACCCTAAAGGCCCGTTAGGGCATTACATAGGGGGGATGGAAAAGGTCAAATGGACGTGCACTGTGTAGAATATAAATAATATGGCAAGCTATGAGGTACAGTAAAATTATCAAAACGTGGAACAGATACAAAGAAACAACAACGAAAACGATGTTTATACAATATCTGGTAGCGTAAAAAAACGTAAGAGAACTGAAAACGCGAAGAGGACTACAGATACAGATAAGATGTTTCGCAAGTACATATCGGATGAAACGGAAAAAATTATACAATACTAAGCACATAAAAACATGTTCAAGTAAATATTCAAGTGTAATACGTGGGTTATGACAGGTTGACACACTCTAAGAAGGTTAGTAGTGCTGCGTGAAATGATGATGATTCCGTAAGTGAGACAATGTTTGAAGGGAGTGAGTTCCATTCGGCAATAGATAAAACTAGAGGCGAATTTTGATAAAGATTAGTCCTGGCAAATATAGGTTTTACTTTATGAATATGGTGTGTGCGCGTCGATATGTGAGCAGCGGGAAGAATATGAGCTCGGGCAAATGGGATGTTGCTGTGGAAAAGGCTATGGAAGAACGACAACCGTGTTAATTTCCTGCGCATGTCAACAGAAGAGAGATTTAGTGATTTCTTTAAGGCTGACACACTTTGATAGCGAGAGTATGAAGACGAGATGAACCGCGCAGCTTTATTTTGAATTGATTCAAGTAGGTTCGTGAGATTTGAATGATGGGGGCCAAATTATGGACGCATATTCTAAGAGGGCCTCATAAGAGAACTGTATGCGCGAAGCCTGGTATCTGTGTTCGCAAGGTGTAAGTGCCGTTTTAGGTAACCAAGTTTTTTACATGCTTTTGTGGTAATGTGTTCAATGTGGGTATTCCAGCTTAGATTGGAAGTAAGCAAGACACCCAAGTATTTGATTGAAGATGCTGTGTCAATAGTAATACCACATATTTTATACTGGACAGAGGTAACTCGAGTAAAAGGAGCAAATTTTACGTGTTTAGTTTTGGCTATGTTGATTTCCATCTGCCATATGTCACACCATTCGGTAAGTTTTGTTAAATCAGACTGCAACACAGTGATGTCGGCCGGGCAGTTTATTTCATTATACAAGATGCAGTCGTCTGCAAAGAGACGTATTTGTGAAGTAACATCAGTTGCGATGTAATTTATGTAAATTAAAAATAGTAGCGGACCAAGAACAGATCCTTGAGGAACTCCCGAAGTCACATGAGTGCGGTTAGAAAAACAGTTTTTCAAAGAGATTACTTGAAATCGATTGTTTAGGAATTCCTCAATCCATAGCGTCGTGTTAGAGTCAAGCTGTAGGTTCCGAACTTTCAGTTTTAGACGATTATGAGGCACCCGGTCAAAAGCTTTAGAAAAGTCAATGAAAATGGCGTCTGTGCAAACCAATTTGTGTAAAGAAATATGAATATCGGTTATAAGTTCGTATAGCTGCGTCTGACACGAGCGATTTTGACGAAAGCCATGTTGGTTATTGAGCAGCAGACTATTTTCGTTAAGGTAGGCTATAATGTGAGTGTACAGGATTAATTTTAGTGGATCCGTGATGGAGACGATGGAGGCAGGCAGGTGGTCCCAGTCCGATGCAGTCTTTGGAACAAATGAGTTATTGTGCTAGTCAGTTCTGCACATTGGGATGCGAGCTGGAGTTGGATGTGAGCTGTAGTTGTAGTCTTTTCAGGATGAAAAGTATGTTGAAGTAGCAAACAATAGCTTCTTTCAATTGTCATTAGTATATATCTTGTGGAAAGTACTTAAATTAGAAAGACGCCAATTGAAAGTTTGCCTCTGCCATAATGCCACAGAATTGAGTGAACCTAATTGGTTGGCATATTCTTTAGTTAGCAGTGTATTTGCCTTTGCATTCCTGGGTTGTCCATGACTGTAGTGTTTAAATTGGTCTCTATTAGCACATATACAGCAGATGTAGCTAACATAAGGAAAACAAATGGCAGGGCTCTGGTCTTGGTGCCATTTCTTTGACAGCTTTGCAAAAATTCCAGTACAGTGTTCATGCTTGCATCACAATCTTAGAGGTCACGGCACAATTAAACTGGTGCTTTAATGCCACTTCTGCAGTCGTGTGAAAGTAGTGCCTCTTCATGTGCATAAACGGCATGCAATTCATCCCAATCTTTGCAGTGCAACTCTCACCTGGGACATGTGTTCAATGATGGACCACTCCCAACACGTCTTCGCTTTTGCATCAACAGCATAGCACTCAACTTCAGGCCAGCCCCCAAATGAAGACTTCCTACAGTCAGCGTTAACCAAGCAATATGGACATGCTTTTTACGTAGACAAAAACAAAGGCAGCTAATTTAGCCAGGAATACCTACAGCATTTTCCTCACAGCAATATTGTTCACTGCTTTATACTAGACAGTGCTTGTGAGGTACCTCTGCTGCAAATCCACGCATTTAGTATATTTTGAGTGTGCTCACATGAAATAAGAAAACCTCCTGAATCATGCAAAAATGGATTACACAGACCGGTGATTTAAGTTCCTCACAAGCGCAAAAGTGCCGAGTGCTGGATGCTGCCAGTTGGAATAACTTCCCGGTAATAATCAAGGAGGTAGCGGAGCTGAAGAATGCTGAAATATGTTCGTTTGTCAGTAAAAAGTAATCTACAGACAATGCTGAACTTAGGGCTCTCTTGCAGCTGTAAGCTTGCATTTATGAAAACCAAAAAATGCACCAAGCAGTGCTTTCGTTTTTTTAATGAATGGAAGAGTGGACCACAAATGATTTTAATAAATCAGCTAATATTTTGGACGTACAGGTAATTCAACTTCGCTAGCAGTGTGTGTATGCTACAGGGTTACATGTGAGAAGAACGGCTCCTGCAGCTGCCTTGCTTGGTAATGTCAGATTTCTGGTCAGGCCCGTTTTATTTATTGCTGTATCAATTGTGTGTTCCATGCTATCAAGAGATGCAGGCATTGTACTAAACCAGTGAAAATAGGTGTACAGGGTGGTTCTCGAAACGTGTTGCAATGACTTCATCACCTATTGCATGTTTCTTTTTGTGTGATCAAATTAAGGTGAAATTTTATGCAAGCACATTTTTAAAACCACTGCATTAACATAGCTCATGACATGTGATGTGCTTCTCAGAACACAGCAGATATTGCTAAGTGCTATGTATCATTTTTTGTGTGTGATATGCAGGTCTTCTCAACTTCATATGTGCTCCTAGAGCCATCCTGTACTTGTGTACAAAAATCAGTCCTTTTTCATGTGCCGAAAGACTGCCACAGCTTTGTTTGGGTCCTGTGGCATGTTGTGATGTATAGGAGGATTTAGTTTGGTTGCATGAAGTGATGAGTTTGCACGTTCTGGACGTGGGCACTTAAGTATTTAATATAACTCTCACCACGCATGAGATCAGTGCTCTTTTTTAAGGGAGTGATAAAGGTGCATATACTGCATGATTGAAGGTGGAGTAGATGCTAAGACTATCTATGGTATACACTATTGCTAGAAAAAGCTTTCCTATGAGAACAGCATTGTTTTTGTGCGCCTTTTTTGTTTTGCCATAGTGCAGGGTAGTTTATATCTATATGACTGCATTCAGAGTGTCAACCATGCCAGCCCACCATCTTCCTGTGTATGTGTGTTTGTCAGTGCATCAGCCATGAATCGCTAAACCAAGCTTTATTCATAATTTATTTCAAAGGTTATTTTTACAAAAATTTTACCTTCATAGCTTAGCTGCAAATGTTCACTACAAAAGAAACATCTCTGAAGTGGTTGTCATGCCATTGAAAATAAAAGTTGTTCAACGGCACATACTGTCCTGTAACCAATTTGCTGACTTTCTGAGCTGCACAGCTACCTACAAGTGCGGCCATAGTATAAATCTCGGCTGCATCATATTTGCACCTAGAAAAAGTCGCAGTTTCGCCCAAAAGGCAAAGCATCGATTGCGATAGCATTAGTAGACAGCTATACGAAGTAAGGATAGTAGTTTTAATAACGGCCATATAAACTTGTAAACATTCGCTGACTAACTAAATTAACAAGCATGGTGTCATGCGCGCACAAGCAAACATGAACACATCTCACTTGATGACCACGGAAACTCACTGTCAAAACGCTGGAGTGAGGAAGCAGGGCAGCAGCAGCGATCAAATTGACCTTCGTGCTGCCTCTTGCTTCTACGTGAACTAAGCGGCGAAAACACAGCACGCACGAAGCTATCAGCACTCACCGCACTCTGTCCCGACATCATAGATCTTTTTCAAGACATACGCAGCAGCCGTCGAAGTAGAACCTCGCTACCCCCGGCGTATTGTGCATGACGGAAGACGGCGCACTTGCTCCCCCACTTTCCTCCCCTGTGCGCATGAGATGAGCCACCATCGTCTGCTCACCCTCGCATGCTTTCACCTCGCACATACAGTATACGGGGCGCAGCGACAATGTTATCGCCCTTGCACTTATATGAAACATCACGGTGACGGCGAGAAATGCACCTGGAGTGTCCATATAATTGCTATCACAATAATAAAAAAAGACTATGTGCTGATGCATACAGGCACAATGAACAACCAGAAGCTTTCGATAGGCATAGGAAACGCACCATGGCATTAAGCTTGGAAGCAGAACACCAAATACACTGAGCCCCTTAGCAGGCCATTAAAAACCTTCCAGAAGGACATAAAATCTTTATGATGCAGAGCAGAGCAACCAATTTGTCTACGTTGTGGATTTGAATGGCATGCATTTCTGGAGCTTCGCCACAGTTTTTATCCCCCCCCCCCTCCATTACTGTTGTGATGGTGGCCTCAAAATGAAGTTCACATGCATTGCTCACGGTTTCTACAGCATGCAATTGCTGCAGTTACTATTGCAGCCGGCTTGCAGTGCAACATGACGAAGCACTTAGTACCATTTACAATTCTTCCACATCACATCGGCGGTCGTTGCCACTGAACTATTTTAAACTTTGTGGATTTGAATGGCGTGCATTTCTGGAGCTTCGCCACAGTTTTTGTTATCTCCCCCCCTCCATTACTGTTGTGATGGTGGCTAGTTCACGTAGAAGTGAGAGGCGCACGAAGCCGTAATGTTCCTCTGTGTCCAGAAGTGTATTCTAGGGCTAGTAAATCGATGACCCTATAGGCAAGCAGGAGCTGAAAAGAATGACAAAGAAAGCGTTGAAAAAATGCTGAAACCCCTGCTAGAATCAATGCACGTGTTTCTCTGTGGTCTCCAGACTCCGGCTGCTGAAAGCGCCGGGCATGTCCTCGCCATACTGGAGCAGCTGATCGCTGCTCTTTACATATTTTAATTACCTTTCTTGGCACCTGTGCTGCTCAAGCAGGAGAAGCCCATACACAAGCTTCTTCGCAGCGAGTTTTGTGAACTTTCATTGCATTCGTGACTCCGTCCATGCTCTGGAAGGTAGATGACACTTCGAATGACCTTTTTGGGCTTTGTTCATAGCCATGAGGATGCTGAACTTGCCTTTACCGTTGTACATCCTTCTTCTATGTCATCATCACCACTCATCCAGCTTTATGTACCCGTTCCCCCCTCCCCCTGTGCAAAGTAGCAGGCTAGAGTATGCTAGCTCAGGCCGACCTCTCTGCCTTCCTTCAAATAAATTATCTCTCTCTCTCTCTTTGCCTCTCACTTCCTGTGCGCAGCCTCAGACCTCTATAAGAAAGCTCAGCTTTTCGAAAGAAACTTTCTTTCACTCCTTCCCTCACACGCGTGCGCAAATGCATATGTGCAGGCAACAGCTGCAGCAAACGGTCTGTGTTCTCGGGCAGAAATGCACCATTGGTTTGAACACCTACCGTATTAACTCAAAAGATAAGTCGAACACGAATATAAGTCGAACCCTATGTATTAAACTCGCCGAGAAATAAAAAATAATTATAATACAGGTCGACCCATATCTTTTTTAGAAAAACGGAACAACTATGAACATGACACACCTTTATTTACTGTAAGCGCAACTACTAAATCTCGCTAGTCGACACCACAGGCTGCATCTTCATCGCAACTGCCAGAGAAGTTGTCCTCGTCGGTTGCTTCGCAGGTGCCCTCGGCGCCCCAAATAACAGGTCTTCGGTGGCATCGAGTGCGTTGGATAGTATTTCTTAAAGCCACTCTGGATGATCTCCAGACTGGCTTTACGGTGGGTGCAATGGAAGAGCTCTGTTAGCTCAGTACTTTTGCTAGCTTTGTTCACGAATATAGGTTGAGATTTCTTGGTCATAAATATAGGTTGATGGCTCATTTTGGGCAACGGTTTGGAAAAAAAGAAAGGATGACCTATATTCAAATAGCTACGGTACATTTATTACATTTATGTTTTCATTTTACAGGTACGCAAATTACAATGCATAGATATACTATTAAATAATCTTAGTGGAGGCAGCATAATTCAAGTATTCCTGATGACATCATGTAGAAAGCCAATTAGACTGCTCACCCAAGTGATATAACTTACCCATTTTGCGTAAAATAGGCAGAAACAGGTGAAAATGTGAGAAGCAGTGCCGGCTGCAATCTGTAGTGGTGCAGATGTTTAAAACCTAATAATAAATTCCATGGTTTGCACAGAGCACTTAAATTTAGCAAAGACCTACCCTATCTACCTGGTGCATTTGCACGCAACAATCAAAATAATTTCAGGGCCCCTTTAGTAATAATGAATGCCACACAGAAAAGGCAGCCTAGCTTACAGGAAGCTGAAAAGCAATGAACTGAGTGTAATTTGTTTTAGTAACTAAACTGCAACCTTATGCATGCTTGAGCACTAGCGCTGAGCCGATTTCTGCTTGGAATAAGAAAAATGCATTAGATTGCTAATCCTGCTATTTGTTTTCATTGTACAGGCCCTGTTCTAGGCATTAAGAGGAGCACTGTTAAATCAACATGTTCTTTCACAAGCAGAACCGAACACAGAAAACAAAATATCAAAGTTCATCTGAAACATCGAACCATCTTCACACTCTTCTGTTGCACAAATAGGCAAGTTTTTTTTTTTTCTTAAGCATTACGATGAACTGGTACATATAAAGGTTTCCAATGCAGAAGCTATAATTGATATTGCACTTGCATTCTATCTCTCTTGACAGAAAAACTATAAAATCGTGTTCACGTCTGCTCTCAGCTTAGCAATTATGGCAATGCTATTCTAGCCTCATTGTGCGATGTCAGCAGTCTGTTAGATCCACACACATCACAGGCTATTTGCATTGCACGCAGCTCCTATGGAACATTGCAACTATTCAAGGTAACTTGGGTAACAATTGTACTAACTGTGAAAGCAATTGAGTGCCCTCAGCATTAGCTCACTGCCTGATCAATTCAAGCTTGTCACTGAAACAGAAAAAAATATATTCTTCAGCTGATGAAAATTCAAAAAAATATATGCAACGAAAGTAGCTATATGTACAAGAGTGAAAAGAAAGAGACGAAGGTGTTGAGCCTTTACCCTTAGGTCTCCATGTGCATGCACAAAATTCAAATATGTGATCAATAAATATTTCTCGTAACGTACATTACCAACCACAGATGACCCATAATGTTCTGTCAAACACGCATCAAAACATTTATGCCATGGCATAGTGGCTCAAGCATATTTGTAATAACGACTTCCTCACTAATAGCATCCCTAAAAGACAACCCTGGCAATTTTTTTTCTTTAAATTGAACACTCCCTGCCAAGATAAAGCTTGATTTGAATGAAAATTTACTAATAACTGTTAATAAGTCAAAAGCACCAAGATCCCACCATGCTGAATGTGTGCACGTGCATAATGACCATGACAACCAAAAGACGCCTGGGCAAACAAGCCTTATTGTACTAATTACCACTTCAAAACGTGCAGAGCCATAGCCATTCGCAAGCAGTAACGTGCTCAAGACTTTATTGATAAAACAATGTCTTAAGCTAGATCCAGCAGAAAAATTTGCCAAAATTTATATTGCTAAGCTTGGCTCATTGTTATTTCAAGAAGATGCTTGTGCCAGATTTTTGTACCCAAACTATTGTCTGCTCCTCTATATCTTCGCATCAGGTGTCAACAAACAATGTGGCCTGTAGAAATCACCCATCACCACATTACAAAGGGACGGCAGACGCCACTCCGCAAAATTTCAGGACCTTAACAACCATTTGGCACAGATTACAGAAATTCCCTGAACAAACCCGAGATGAATTTCATTGACATGTCCAAACTTCGAATAAAAATAGTCGACTGAATTTCCAGGGCTCTCACCAGGTTTGGCTATTTTAAACAGACAAGCACAGTGCATACTTCAGAAGCTGATAATCATGTCTGCAAAGTATGACAGCACTTCATGCCATGAAAACTGTTGAAATTTTAAACCAAACGCCACGCATCCTCCCTATCGAGAAAGTGCTGCTCCCAGCTAGAGAGTCGAGGTAACATGCACAAATGCCATGACATAAAACGCAGTCATAGCAACATCACTCACCACGACACATTCCTTCCGTAAATCGGGAAACCACTGGAAACGTGCTGCACCACAAAAAAAAAGGAATAAAAAAAGAAGGCGGGGCCTATCAAGTGAACCTGACAAGGTCCCTCAGCTCAGGTATGGGAGGAGGCAGAAGGAATGTCGCTTGCTGACGCTACTCAAGACGGAGCATTCAATTTCTTTTATCTCCTCCTATAAGAAACCGATCTGAAAAATTATTTTGTTAAAAACAGTTCCTAGATGGTGTTTTAGAATTTCCAGTCTATAACTAAAATTTGCAGTGAGGCCTGGTGAGGGGCCCTTTAATAATACTTCAGTCTATGCAATCTGAAGGCTTATCTTCACAGTCCATTTCAAGTTAGTTTACACTGTGAAGCCTTTTTTAATGCTATATTAGCCATGTTCAGCTAATTGTTATGGTATTAATCAGCTCTAAAAAAATTGAACTGAAACTCTAGATTATGCACCTTGAGAAGGAGGAGAAAAACATTTATTTGGAGGAATAAATGGGGTTTGGGTGGTGTGGGGCCCACTTGGTTCATGGGACCCATTCAAGCGGAGGTGGCTGCCCTCAGTACAGGGCACCACAGGCAGTTGCTGCTCATGTGCGCCCGGTTTGATCAAACTGAGTTTGATCGTCAGGCTGTCGCTGCCAGCAGCTTGAGTTATCTTAATTCACTCCATTCACAAGTGGCAACCTCCTGGTACTATAAACGCTCGTACGAACCACAAATCATCTATACTCGCCAAAGAAGACCTTGTCTTCAGAAACGGGGGTTTTCTGAGGGTGTAAGCGCTTTGGCGAGGTGTCCACAAATTAACTTAGTGTTGGAAGAATGTAGAAACTACATGTCCAAAGTAATCGACTGAGCTATAAATCTTAAAAATAATAATAAATTCTGGGGTTTGACTTGCCAAAATTACAATTGATTACAAGGCATGCCATAGTGGGGGACTATGGATTAATTTGACCACCTGGGGTTCTCAAACGTGCACCTAAATCGAAAGTACACCAATGCTTTTGCATTTCACACCCTTCGAAATCCAGCTGCTAGCCCGTAAGCTAGGAAATCTGCACTGCTGTTTGTCTTGAAAACAGCAAGTAGCAATACCATGTGCTAGCACTATTTAATGTAGAAAAATGAATGAGTATAGAATATACCGGGTGTTCAAACTAAGCTTTACGGAATTTTTTTAAAATTGCCTGTGGCAGGTAACATAATCTGATCGTGAGCTGGGTTATTCAAAGAGGCGGACATTAGTAGCACGAGAAATCGAAACATATATTCAACTAATTAACAAAAATTGAATAATGAACTTCTTAGTTAACTATCTTGCGACACATATTGCAATTTACAAATTGTAGCCGGTGAGTTTGCAAGACGCAACCACTTGAAATTAATTTCCAGGATGACATCAGTTTCGAGATATTATTTCCCAAAGTGTGGGACGAAACACATGGGCGTTCAAGTTACTTTTGTGCTTTAAGTATAAAAGAGCATTTTCGTAAAAAAATAAGTGGAACAAAAGTGCATTTTTCCGGCGAGTTTGATGGCACATATCTCCAAACTGGTGTCATTCTGGAAATTCATTCCAAGTGGATACGCCTGACAAGCTCACCGGCTACAATTCGTAAATTGCAATATGTGTCGTAAAGTAACTAACTAAAAAGTTAATTAGTGAAATTTTTTTACTTAGTTCAATGTGTATTTCGATTTCTCATGCTACTAATGTCCGCCTCTTCGAATAACCCAGCTCAACAATAAGAATTATGCTACCTGCCACAGGCGATTTTTAAAAATTCCGTAAAACTAAAAATGAATACCCTGTAGAACAGTTTAAAAAGAAACAGTGAAGTAAACACTTACGCCCACTCTATCGCCAACGGATCAAGAATAAGTGAATAGGGGCACATGTGCATCAATACGCCGAAGCATGAGTGATGGTGACTACACCGACAACACACGAATGTTCGAAGCTGAATGTTTCGTGACAGTCCACAGAGTAGGCGAGTAACTAGCGATAATACATCTTTCCTGCAAGCTATCACAAAGTACAGAACATTTACGTTCCAAGCCTTGTGCGCAGCAAGAACAAATCTATCGCAACTGAGCACACCTTTGAGCGATTAGGCTGAAAATAAACAATGAGATGGTGACCGCACCGAGGAACATTACTGAGTCAGAAACATGACAAACCGCTGCTTCAAAATTTTTGCCAAATAAAGAACGAAGAGTAAAACACACTGATACTGATTTAATTTATAGCAGAAAGTTTGGACAGCTTGGAATACATTTCAAGCCCCACATTTAGTACAAGCACTGTGTACACTGCTCGCGCCATTTGGACAAGTTGTAATAAGCACTGAAAGCACTTACATGTCCTTTAAAGCTGTGGCCAAAGCTTCATATCGATAGTCCACACAGTCACCGTCTACGATATCTGTCAAAAAGGAGGTTTGCTGCACCGCACCAGCATAGTGTGCATGCATTGTAAACACGGAGGTAACGGAGGCAAGCAATGGACACGCCACCACGTGATCGAACAAGGCAGCGCCCACGGGATCACCGAGAAATGGGTTAATATCGCCACTGCTGCAGAATCTGTGGATCAAGTGGTGCTGCAAAGAGAGAAAACTTATCCCGGCATTTGCCATACCCAGATTTATAGCTGAAACACTTACCAGTTGCATTTCTGTTGTTTCGCCTTTTCAAGCATGAGTATCAACACATCTTGTTCCGTCAGACATGATCAAACATACTGCACACATATTAACCCCACAAAGCTCAAACACCATTCCACATCAAAAGCAATTAAAACAGCGTGTTTACATTTATTTATGGCCATGGAGATATGTTTATTGGTACAAAGAAAACAATGAAATGTTATTGAGTAAACATTACTTAATACGGTAATTACTTAATTTGTAATTTATTTGCTGTACTATCACGACTTTAAACGTCCTCCAGCACATCAAAAACCCTACTACGGGCTCTAGGTCATTAGCGCATAAATTTGAATTTTTAGGCATCAAATTCAGCGTATCAAAAATGATGCGTTGGGCGTTGTGGGGTTAAACAAAGCACTGAGCACCAAAAGCACATAGCGCATAACCTTCACTTGCACACAGACGTTCGGACATGAAAAACATGTACTTCTGCTATGCCTTTTCATACATTATTTGTTAGTCTGCATTCTCTAGGGGCATGTACAAATGCTTTGCATACATGCAGAAAAAGCAGGGGCATGTGTTCACTTGCATTTCTTTTTATTTGTGTGCATATAATTTTGTGTTTGATCACTGTTGAATTGAGATGCCGAGGGCACGAGTTTCTAGCAGACGAAAAGCTCGACGCATGCCGCCCATAGAAGAAGGAAAAGTTAGGAGAGAGCATTACGTCATGCAGCCAGCCTCGGCGAGCGAACACTCCCTGACGCGAGTCCCCTTGCTCAGTGTCGGCCCAACACGTGACCTCTTGCGTCGAGATCATGGAGCAAGAATCGAGCTTTGCCGAGACGTTTGGTATCGAATGGGTATCGTAAAAAATCAACCGGGAGTACTAAAACCTACCGTGTGCTCTGACGTATCCTCCGTGCTCTGACGTTTTCACCACATGTTGGGACGCCACTCTTGGCTTCAATCGCATTGCGCGATGCTCCCTCCGATCTTTTTTCTTCCTCCATGGCGCCGTCCCGCCCGCTTGGCACTGCCGCCGCTACTATTCTCCACCACTGTAGTGCATGTGCACATGGAAGCAAGCCGTGGAATGGTTTCCACGCGCCTCAGCAAACTGCGCTACGCAAGGAGAGTAGTTGGCGGGGCTCAGAAGGAGAGGAGAAAGCATGTGCGAACTCTAGAAAGTAGAGTGGAGGGAGAGCGCAAAAAAGTGAACTAGACACCCGGCGTCCACATTTCACATTTTGTCCCGAGCGAATGCATTGTGCGGCGGCGGAGTCGGCGCTCCTGTCTATCCTACTCCATGGATGGGATCAAGGCAAATCCTTCGAGAAAAGGAGGCCAAGGTACTTATACTGTGACACATTTCCCAGTGGAGAACCATTAATTAAGTGAAAGGGGATGAGAAAGAGTGCTTAGTAAATGACATGGAAACCGTCTTATGGAAATTAATTTGCATCTGCCAAGTCTCACACTATGAGCAGAATGATGCAAATAAATCGTTAAGGATGTTGTGATCATTAGGAGATTTGATAGCATGGTACAGAACACAGTCATCGGCATATAAGCAGATTTTAACAGGAAATGTTTTACGCAGAGTTACAGAGTAAATTAGCTATTGAAAAAACTAAAGGATCAGAGCATAACAATGTTATTCTAACATAAGTCTGCAATATACGCAGCAACCTGCTAAACAAAGCCTTATCAGTGCAGGCTAAAGATAGCCATTGCTATTTTTAAAGCACAGGCACTGCGGTGACTCAGCGACCACAGCATTCTGCTGCTGACCACAAGGTTGCAGGTTCAATTCCCGGCCACAGTGGCTGTATTCCAATGGAGGCAGAATGCAAGAACACTCATGCACCAAGCACTGGGTGCATGTTAAGGAATACAGACGATCAAAATTAGGAGCCCTCCACTATGGTGTCTCTCATAGCCCAGCTGTTGCTTTGTGACGTTAAACCCCATGAATCAACTACGCATTTTAAGGTTCATAATGAACCTTTTATTTTATTCCTAGCTATGTGTGCAGAAACATTAGCTCCCTTCTTAATTTTACATCAGTTAATTTGCTAAAAAGTGCTTATGAAATCCTTACTGTACTCAGATTTTCTAGCATCTGTCTTGAATTTAAAAAGATGGGAGCTGGGGGGCACGAAGTCTCAAGAATAAAATCAGACTCACTCTAAACAGTAATCTTACTTCTTTGTATATGCATATATGGGGGGACTTTGGAGTGTCCTGTGGCATTCGTGCAAGTGTTTGTCTATCCTTCCACCCATGCTCCTTTTCCCCTTGCCATTTGCGGTGAGACAGGATGACGACCAGGTTGTCACCCAGCTATTACTGCCTCACTGGACCCTAGAAGGTCCAGTGAGCAGGCAGTTTTCATTTGACCAACTTAGGTGGGAATCGAGCCTTCACTTTTCTGGTTGTGCACAGTACAGTTGCAAGATAGAGCTCAGAAGAAACCTCTCCGGGGTGGCGCAAGGTGTGTAAATGTTTTCCTCTTGGTCGGTAGCCCCTCTGTGACTCACTCGGTCATGGGCTCATTTGGAATGTCTTTTACATACAGGAAGTGTGCATTTTGTGTTGCTCCTTTCATAACACTAAGCCAAAGAGTAGTGCCTAGTGCTCATGCATGGTCCTACTACACTGGATCTCATTGATCGGTGTCAATGCTGACTGAGATTACCCTACTCTTTCATAACCCAGCCCTCTATCCACTGCGCGAGCATGCAGCATAGCTGTTGGGGAGCTTTCCTCCCTCAGTGACGTGGTAGCATTGCCCTACCTGTGTATTCACACTAGGCATGGGTGCCTTTGCTCCTCCTGCCAGCTTTGACCAGGCCTGTGTGCAGTTTTGGCCATTGCTGGAGGACATATGTCACATATGTCACTCGTTTTCTGCTGATGCCATAGAACGTGCGCACCGCTTGGGTGTTTTTTCAGGCAACAGATGCCGACCTATTATTGCCAATTTGAACAGTTTCAAAGCGAGAGAACAGATTTTCTCACTGCGCGGTCAGTTTAAGTCAAGAAATATCACTATCAGCGAAGACTTCTCACCCGGTACCCGTAATGCTCGAAAGAAGCTTTTGGAATTTGGAAATAACCAGCCTGGAAAACCAAATTTCAAGCTTCGGCACAACAAACTTTTCCTAAACGACAAATGCTTTATGTATGACGCATCTGTCGATCACGTGTGCGATGTAACCCGTGGCAACAGCAATGGTGGTGGCGACGACGCTCCGCCACGTGCCTCCACTTAGGGACGCGCGAGGGGTGATGGCCTTTCAACCTTACATCGCGTGTCAATTTTGTTCACCAATGTTAGAAGTGTTGTCAACAGCATGCCTCACTGTCTTCTGCTATTAATACATGCTCGGCTCATATAATTGCCCTAACAGAAACATGGCTTTCGGCGCATGTTCACGATTCCGAGATTTTTCATGACGCGCATCATTATTCCATTTATCGATGTGACGCACAGCCAGACGCGGCGGTGGCGTCTTACTCGCAATCAGTAAACAGATTATCTTCAAGTATTCTTATTCACAGTGACCTAGAAATTACTTTTGCATCACTTACGCTCGGTCATCTTAAAATAATCCTAGGAGTGTGTTATCGCTCTCCACTTACCCATCCTCGTTTAGTAATGAATTACACGACGCCGTTAATCTCATTCGTATGCGTTTCCCATCATCGCCTCTTTTTTTGATGGGAGACTTTAATTTTCCGAATATTATATGGGACTCTGGGCCACCGCACCTGTCACCGCCTCTGTCCAGGCTCAGGAATTTTTGGACATGTGTTCTTTATTCTCACTAACCCAGCTTATAACAGATGCAACCAGAGTATGCCTTAACGGTGCAAATACCCTTGATCTATTATTCACAACTAATCCAGAATTCGTATCCGACACTGTTCATTTACCAGGAATCAGTGATCACGTTCTTATTAATTTCCACTTAAAGACACCACATCCTAAAACTGAGAAGGTAAGCAAAATTATACTAGACTACAACAGAGCTAACTTTCAGGCTATCAATAGTGATCTAGCCACGTTTCTCGACTTCTTCTTAGAAGGTTTCGATGACCGGTCTGTTGAAGCTAACTGGGATCTTTTTAAAACAAAGTGCGCCAACTTACAGATAAATACATCCCAAAGCGGAGCATCGCCACTAACCCGCGTGCCCCTTGGTACAATCCTAACCTTAAGCGTTTATCGAACAGGAAGAAAGCTTTTATCGCTTAGCTAAACTCTCAAACATTAACTCCAGGTGGGCAGCCTATCAGTTAGCCTCTGAGTCTTATGTACAAGCGCTCAAATCCGCTAAGATTACCTTCATGACAACAACTCTGCCATCTCTGCTGAAGGATAATGTTGGAAAGTTTTGGCGTCTGATAAATCCAGCACACGACATTCATAGCGCTTGAAAACCTTAACGGTGATAACGTTTTAGCAACCTATGTGCTACAACATTAAACGACGTGTTTGTTCAAAACTTTGCCCGTTTCATACGTGCAGCTACCAAATCTGTATCACGTTGATTTTCCATTTATGTATCCCGTTTTTGTTGATATATCAGGTGTTGCTAAACTAATTGATTCACTCAAAAAAAGTGCATCTCCTGGTTATGATTGTATATGTACTAAATTTTGAAAAGTACTTCAGCCTATAGTTCTATTATACTAACCAAGATTTTCCAGCAATCTCTTGACACATCTAGCCTTCCTACAGATTGGAAGATTGGGAAGGTGGTTCCACTTCACAAGTCCGGCAGTAAAACTTCACCACTTAATTACCGCCCCATTTCACTTACTAGCACATGCTGCAAACTACTTGAGCATGTAATATTTAAGTCATTAGTTAGTTTTCTCGAAGATAATGCATTTTTCTCGTCTTCACAACATGGTTTTCGTAAAACATATTCATGTGAAACTCAGCTCTTGTCTTTCACTCATAAATTGCACCATATTCTGATGAATCATCCTTCGCTGACTGCATATTCATGGACTTCTCGAAGGCATTCGACAAAGTGTGTCATCAGCTACTACTTCACAAGCTAAGTTTTCTTAACCTTGATCCTAACCTTTTTAAGTGGATTGAATCCTTTCTTCTTAACCGATTACAATTTGTTAGTGCTAATGGTCACAACTCATGTTACTGACGTACACTCTGGCGTTCCTCAGGGGTCCGTCCTTGGACCCCTTCTGTTCTTAATTTACATTCAATGATCTGCCTTCCGTTGTTTCCTCTGACATCTTTCTTTTCGCTGATGATTGTGTAATCTTTCGCGAAATTAATACTGATAGGGATATTAACATTCTTCAATCAGACATCGTAGCTATATCCAATTGGTGTAAAACATGGCGAATGGAACTAAATATCAAAAAATGCAAGGTTATGCGTGTCGCCCGAAACACTAACATCCTCCTATTTATCTGTTGAACAGTGTTCCATTAGAATCCGTATCATCTTACAAATACCTAGGTGTTCATATATCATGTAATTTAAATTGGACAGTGCACACAGAATACATTATTAACAACGCTAACCGTATGCTAGGATACTTACGTGCAACTTTTCCACTGTTACTTCTTCAGTTAAACTAATACTTTACAAAACTTTAATACGACCAAAGCTTGAATATGCTGTTCTGTATGGGATCCTATGCATGTAAAATTAATCACTGCCCTGGAACTTGTTCAGAATAACTCGACTCGTTTCATTCTCTCCAACTACAATCGCACTGCTAGCATAACAGCCATGAAAGCCAGCCTCTCGCTTCCGTCTCTAGCAGCCCGTCGTAGGTTTAGCCGCTTGAATTTATTCCATAACATATACTACCATACCTTTCTTCACGACATACTTATTCTATCACCGCAATATATGTCCCATCACATAGATCATCGCTACAAGGTAGGTATTCCATTTTGTAAAACGAAAACATTTCTGAGTCCTTCCTTCCGCGCACAGCAATCGAGTGGAACCACCTTCCTGCTGACATTGTATCAATCATTGATAACCAACGTTTTCGCGAAGCACTAACAACCATTACTTAAGTACATGCCTGTTCGAAATTGTTATTACTCACTGTATCTTGCTGTTGTATTGTTTGTATTTTCCCCACTCCCCTCTGTAATGCCTTTGGCCTTGAGGGTGAATAAATAAATAAATAAATAAATAAATAAACCTCCCCTTCATTATGTTATTATGGCCCTGATGTTATTTTACATAACACCAGAGTGCCAAAGCCCGACACCCGGGCAAACAGCCTACAGCAACTCCGTCCCAACCTTTAATAGCTGGGAGGCCATGCTATGAAACAGAAACCCACAGGTTCAGTAGGAGCCCATCTGACGTGCCCACATCACCACGGTCATTGGTGCCCTGTACTAGGGGCCCCACTTTCTAAACATGACCACAATAAGGCTGTTGCTCCCTCTCTCTTCTCCACGCAGGCAAGGTACATAGGCATTTACCATGACAGCTTGTAAGAAATGTGCATAGGCAACAGATACAAGAACTCCACACTGAACAGTCTCAATGTCAAAAGTGGCGGAACTCTGGTTTGTGCCAGCTACTCTGTCTGGCAGCCACTGGCTGCTACAGCGTAAATATTTGATTTACTGTATTAGCTTTTGCCAAATGAGGCAGTTTTCACAAATTTGTGCACCTGCAGTTCTCAGAAGCTAAACCAGTTTTTCTTGGCAGGCAGGACAAGCAGTCAAAAGGTAGCCAATGAGATTTAGATCTTCTGAAACTCGTGTTTTGCTGTGGCTGTTGAACAATATGATTACTATGTTGTGACACTTAACGTCCGTCTGATCATGCCTGCTCCATGCAAAGTTGATAAATCAGTTTAATTAAAACCAAATATCGAGAAATGCCAAGTGCTATGTGTAAAATATGAGAATAATAAAAGCAAAATAGCCTCAACACAGGTTTAGAAACAATGCTCATCATTCCCTTCATTCTGACTAAAGTCCTTCAGAGCACAAGCAAGTATCCATAACAGCTTGCCCTGAAAACAATTGCACCATGCATCAGTGCACTCAAACTGATACTACAGCAAAAGCACTTGCCACATCTCAACTTGCTCTGGCTGTTATCCTCAAGCAACTGTCTTTTGAAAAGATATTTCGCACATTGATGTACCCAATGCAAAAAGCAGCTTTGAAAGGTCTAGGCAAGCACACATTATTCCTCAACAGCCCTATCCAGTTCCATCATGATATGGCAAGCATACTTGAAATGCTGTTGCAAAAAATCTATGGCAGAAACCAGCTAAAAGAATTAAGTTCTGGGGCTTTACATGCCAAAACCACTATCTAAATCAGATAGCTTTAATCCGGATTAATTTTGACCACCTAGGGTCGTGCACCTACTGCACGGTACACGAGCATTTTTGCATTCCACCTCCTTCGGAATGCGCCGGAATTGAACCCGCGACCTCAAGCTCAGCAGTATAACGCCATAGTCACAGGGCTACCGCTGTAGGTCGAAAACCAGCTCATAAAATGCAATCTCTATAACTAATTAGTGGCAAAACAAGCTAGTTAAGCCAATTGTATTCATACCAGCTGTGCTCAATAGTCTAAAATTTGGGAGAGCACCAAACACTAAGCAAACACTGACGTATTCTTCAGTTATTGAAAAGCGACAGAAAGAGTACAACACCAACAGCTAATAGTTCTTCCTGCTTTGGCTGAAAAAGTACCGTGGAAGGATAATGGCCAAAGTAATATTGCAAACTGAAATTGGTGGTGTGTCCAGTTCTGCAGTGTTCAAGAAAATTCCCAGGTTCATCAGTCTCATGCGCAACTGAACCACTACAAGAGACAGCCAATGCATGTTTTCGCATACTCGGTCTTTCGCACCACTACACCCCTTCTGCAGCCACCCCACTAGAAAGCCAAATCATTATCATAGTGCATTTGGAGGATATACTGTGCACATTGCATTGCGAGGCATCTAACCATTATAGTGTTCTTCCCACATTCTGGAACTGTGCTAATGTCCACACTCAATTTTGATCTTTTCCTCTTGTTTATCGTTGCACCATTCTATTGATTTTTTATCGTTTAGGCTATGGAAAGAAGGAAAAAAAACTGAGCAGAAGCTCTAACAATATCAGATGTGCTGCAAAAAGTTTGGCGCAAGTCATACATCATTCATGCAGCAAATAGGAACACTGCTGTCATTGCTAAGGAAACCGGTTGCTTTTTGCAGCTCAAGCTAAGCATTGCTATGGATAGCATAGTGGCTGGAGTGGTGTTTCCTGTGGCTTTTACAGTGTATGTCATACATTGATTGTTGCATGGAGGTCAACAAAAAACTTACAATTTGATGTGGCATGCCTGCTCATGTAAGCAGTATGTCCAAAACAGGAAGCTCTGCTCCCACTTGCTGTGCTTGCAGTTTCTGTTGGCTGTGGTTGGGAGTTCTGCCGAGGCACTCGGATGTGGGAAAAGTGGAGGAGCTTTCCCATACACTGAGCTATAGCTGGCCACATAATTAGCTGGGCTGCACAAACGCCGAGTTTTCTGTCCTTCAGTGCCTTACGATGGAGAGAATTTGCGACACTTAATGCTAAGCTCATCCTCACAAGAGCTTAACAGCAATAGTCTCACAAATTCTCTCTGTAATAAGGCACTGGAGGACAGAAGATTTGGTGCTTGTGTGGCCCAGATAAACATTTGGCCTGCTATACCCGGAAGCAGCACTCAGAAAGTGACATCAAGGCTTCTCCTCAGCTTTTCCTTCCTCGATAGTTCACAACTAATCTTAGGAACCTAACCCATGTGAATGAAATGGGAGAAAAATAAGAAATCTTGTTTAATTTATCTACTTCACGTATGGTCCATAGCAGTGGTACCAGAGGAGTCCAGGCAGTGCCAGTGCAGTGCAGATGTTGCACCAAGCTGTGATATGACAATACATTACACCAAGAAACGCACTCGTTGGACCATATAACTGAAAACCAATGTAAAAAAAGGAAAGGGAGATGGAATATTCCCATACATTTTTCTGGTAAGTATGGCATAAGAGCACACAACTGCAGTAGTGCAAGCAACCTACACATCCCTCTCCACATCCAGGCAGTCATGTATTTTTGTTCTCAAAATGGCAAAAGTTAGGGAAGGTTCTTAGATCCGAAACAAATGAAATACTGGTGCACATTTATTTTTTCATGCTCTTCCATGATGAGAATAGGAAAGGTAGGGGGGTGCTTAGATTCAAGTAGTGCAATAATTTCAATCAAGAAAATGCAATAATTTCTCACAAAATCCTTCTGAAGCTAGGAAGGGTTCTGCACAGGCAGAGCAAAACACAAAACATACCCTATCTGCATATAATTAACTGATGGGGTTCAAAATCCCAAAGCTTCGGATTCCCCCTAAAGTACAAAGTCCCATAGCTTTGAGGTTAATTTCATCCATCCGAGGTTTTTTTTCTAACATATGCAAAAATCTCAGTGCACAGAGTGTTTTGAGTCAGCATCGGAAATATTTTGATGCTGAAATTCTAAAATTTGTAGCAGACACACTGTTACATGTACTTCGCTGCAGCATAGATAAGCAACATTACCTCTGTAGGATAAGAGACTTGACTGCTTTCCCTGCCTCCTCAACTTTTTGCTCTTCATTTCTTCCTTTCTCTTTGGTTCCTAACCCTTTAACAAATGACATTAGCAATACATTATAAGAAAGAACTGAATTGAAAGGATATAACAAATGAAAGAAAATGTTATTGCTTGTCTCATACAATACATACCTTTTCTAATTTAAGCCTTAAAATCCTTCTTTTCTTTGCTATTCCTAGGAAGTGTCTGTGGCATATGCTATAAATAAGAACACACCATACATATCATCACTGATTCTTATAGGAATTAAATATTTTACTCACACAATATTTCACAAGGACAAATAGAAGTGATGGTGAAGCCATTAAACATATAGTAGCTTAATTAATGCCAGCTATGTAGGAGCACTGCCCAATAAGTAATACCCCACATTTTTTTAACCACCTAAAATAAAGTCACATTATACCTTGCAGTTTCACAGCTGCTGTGATCTTTCCTGCATATAAGTGAATTGCGCTATCTTTAGACTTCAGGCACTACTATAGCAGCCCAAAACACTATACTGACACTAGTCAAAGCCAATGTGCTGTGATTGAGTTCCTAGTAGAGAGACACAACTGCGAAGAATATTCTCAAATATTCGTCTAAGGCAAGAGAGACAGTACTGGTGTACACAACAAGGCACCTTAAAAACAGAAGCAGCTCCAGTAGCATTTGATGCCCAACAGAAATTAAGAAGACATTTTGCTCTAGTGTAGAAAATCCTGTCATAACATGAATTTTAAAGTAAGGGGCCAATTGCAAAATTTGGTTCAACAGTGCTTCCTTATTTTGCATATTGATTTGAAGTCTTGGGACTTTCAGCTTTTTAGGTAACTGACAGACACCCAAGACAAAGATTGAAGCTCAGAACATATTTGCACAATGAAGCATGGCTTCATGAGCAGAATGTGATCTCTCAGAGGGAATGCATACGTGCCTTACTTTATTGTTGGAGCTGTATTATTTGAGGAAAACCATGTTGAGAAAAACTGCACTTAGAAGACATGCAGAAACTCTGGGCACAAATTTAATGTATTTTGGATAAACATTTTTTTATGTACGACAATACTTTTTAAACAATTCATAATTCTTAGGGTCCCTTAAGAATGCATAAAGAATGCTGGAAAATTGGAAATGCATAATATATTGCACCATGAGCTACATCTCAAATTGCAGAATCAAGTTTGTTTTGTTTTGTTTTTTTTCTTTTTTTTTCGAAACATGTTCAGAGCAGTATGAGAGTTTCCCCAAAAATAACCAAATATTCTCCTCAGTTGTAAGCCTTGCAGTTTATTTAAGACACCACTAGACAATGTAAGCCTATGTCCATCAGTACTGAAGAGCCCATACTGCAGCTACAGGTTCAAGTCATTTATAGTTCCAGATTTCCTTTGTGCATGCAGGCAACTTCTGGCAATGTGACAATGAATGACAAAAGAGCCCAGTGTGTGCACAACATCACACTCCCATTTCCACACCAGCCCCCCCAAATTTCCTCCTCCCCCGAATTGCTCCCCTTCTACCAACATCTATGGATTGCCCAGTGACTATGTTCACACCTGCACCCGCATAAAATATGGAGAATCATGCTTTGCAACCTCCCCCCCCCCACCCCCCCCCCCACCCCCCCCCCCCCCCCCCCCCCCCCCCCACACACACACACAGAAAGATCCTGGCGCCACTCCTGTATTAATGCGCCTATTCCATATGGCAATGACAAGTGAAGAATGCTCCCAAGTAAAGAATGCTCCAAAGAAAAAGTGTGACATGCCTGCCCTTCATCTATCCCCACTTCAATAAATAGTGAACTTACACAGTGCACCAGTACAAAATGTATGCGCCCCAGTGGTTCCGCAAGTAGGAGCACACTGTGGTAATGTACAATGTGCATGAATAGCCGAGACCAGCATGTGTGGGGACTGAGAAGACAACACACAGCACAAACAGGTAATTTGAAGAGAAGTAAGAGATGTATTTTGCCGACTTCCCATCCAAAGATCCTCCTCCATTCCCTTCCCCTCATCATCAATTATCACTACTTTTGCTCCTCTTCCCCAGTGCAGAGTAACAGGCCAGAGCACAGCTACTTGGGCAAACCTAGAACACTGCATGGGCCATTATTTCAGGCCCGACCTGAGCCCAAGAGTGCCATGCGTTGGCCCGCCTGAGCCCAGCTTGGTGATTTCAAAGCTGGCCCGTACCCAGCCCGGGGCGAAAAGATTCAGGCTCGACCCGGCCCGGTTCAGTTTGATCAATTAGACCTTGAGCTTATACGAAGCTAGGTTGAGTTTAGGGTTATTGTGAAGATACTGATGTGATTAACGGGCGCCGGGCGGTCTTCCAAGATGTATCAAGCATCTTTTTGCCCTGCATCCCATCTTCCTGGCTACTCTGTAACTTTGAGAGAAATAAACATTTCATTACTAGCCGCAACCTCACAGAATATTATTCGATATGCACACACACATACACAATGGACAGTCAAGAAAATAGGGATGCATCAGGCTGGCAACTGCCACCGAGAGTGGCACAACACCTGCTTACTCTTTCGGAAGGACAATATATAAAAAGAAGAAGATTATTTGCAAGAGACAGATTTCAGTGCGTCAGGTTTTCCGCCAAAGCTGCTGCTAAATAAAATAGGTACATCATTTGATCACCATGCTCGTGCTTGAAAGCGTGATATAAATGACCATACTAGACTTTCCAACTAGTTGTGCTGCAACATATAGCAAAGGCATAGGTGAACACTCCCGTACCTACCGCTAGCCATTTCATCTCACCATTGAAGTTCATATAATCATTGCAATGTACAGTGATGTAACTCATGCCAATAAATTTGGCTCGAATGCACATTTAAGTACGCTTGCCTATTGGCTTTCAAGAATACCATAATACACTGCCACTAGAAGCTGTTTAGCTCCTTTAAACAGAAATTTGTGACCCACAAGGGTAACGCTTATGTGCAATCATATTGTCACGGAACATTGAATTTTTACTGCTTTATTCAACTTCATTATAATGGTGTAAATTTTTCATTTGACAATTTAGGCATCCTTGTTTCGCAACATAGGCGCAGACTACGGGGGGGGGGGCTCCGGGGCTCGAGCCCCCTTCCCCCCGGCTACTAAAATGTAATTCCCAGAGTCCTGTTACCCAAATCGTTTATGGTTTTTATTGAGTTGCCTCTACCTTTTCCCTTCAGGTGTTAGTGCGGCTAAAAGTTAACTGCGTCATTGCTGATGTGGGCGTGCATGGCTTTTATTCATACCTCACTTATTTCTGAAAATCCTGACAATCGAAAAACAAGCGCATTAGAAGCACCAACGGCGGCTACCTCATCCACATTTTTTCACTTAAACATGTTATTTTAATTTCCAGTGTGAACACGATGCACAGACACATTATATTTCAATGTGTGCACAGGACAAAATTTATTATATTTTTAAAGAGAAAGAGGTAGCCAATAACATTATTTCTAATGATATGGATACCTATGTCTAGAGAATGAATAGGCTGCTGTATGTTCAGCTCGCTACAAATTGCTTTGCACGCTTTTTGACACTGAATAAGACCTGCAGACTCCAGTGACCCCTTCGGCAGAGTCTTTATCAATGGTGTGAAATGCACACACCATTGATAATTGAAATTGATAATTGAAATGATATGTGACTCAGCATTGCTTGTCTTTCCAGTAGGTAATGCTAGCGACTCATGAAAGAAAAAAAACTTATGATAATTTACAACATATATTGGGGATGGAAACATCGCAACGTGCATGCAGAGGCCATAAATATATATATTTAACTTAGTAAGGGAAGTGAGGCCAAGCCGGATTCACTCTAAATGAGAATCAATAGCAGTCATGCGCAGCAGAGCTTTACTAGGACTCGGAAAAAAAAAAAAGAGGCTGCAGTTTCACGGAAAGGCGAAGCAGTATTAGTGATAGCGAAGCATATAAGACAATTACACGAAGGAAGATTCTTCCCGTATAAATCCGTGTAAGAGCCGCACCCCCCAACTAGAGTGCAAATATATATTTTTTAAATTCGAACCGAGAAGCAATCGCGTTCAGCGCTGATTCCAATCGCGTTCCACTGCAAATTTTCCCGCGCAGCGTACTTTCGCGCGTCGCAACTATAAAAAAAAAGTCGGTTACAACTTAAGAATACAGGAGAGGCGGAGGGATAATACAAATGTAAAACAGTGGCAATTAAGGTTACATAACAAAAAGCACGGTGACAAATAATGCAGTGCAGGCAGCATAACTATCTCCAAAACAAAAAAGGAAAACGAAAGAAAACGACTATATGTACAAATATATATGCATACATACACATACGTGTTCATACATAAATAATATAAACACATATACGCACTTATAAACTCTCATAAATATATAGTAGGCGAGCAAACACGAAAAAAAGTAACATCAATACATACGAACTGATCACATGTCAAGCAGTTGATTGAAGAATGCTGAATTTGATGTTTTAGAAACGGTGTCCTCAGACAGAGCCTTCCATTCATTGATGGTTTTTGGGAAAAAAGAATACTTTAACAAGTTTGTTCTTGACTTCATTGGCCTTACTTTAATGTGTGTTCATGGCGATGGGATATGTAATGCGGGTTAAGCATGTATTTTGATTTCTTAATGCCAGTATTGTTGTAAATGATCTTATGAAAAAATTTGGAGACGCAAGCAACGCCGACGTTCGGCTAACATGCGCTAGGCATATTTTCATTTCTGTGATGCTACAGAGCTGCAATAGCTCCCAGTGATAAAGCGTGCTGCTTGGTTTTGTACGCGCTCTAGGATGTATTTAAGCTTGTCCTAATAAGCGTCATATATCGTGCACGCGTACTCAAGAATAGGCCTTACGTATGTCGTGTCTGTAGAACGACCTATGGAAAATAATGTAAACTTCTTCTTTCTGGGGTTTTACGTGCCAAAACCAGTTCTGATTATGAGGCACGCCGTAGTGGAGAGCTCCGGAATAATTTTGACCACCTGGGGTTCTTTAACGTGCACTGCAACTCAAGCACACCGGCATTTTTGCATTTCGAAATGCGGATGCCGCGGCCGGGATTCAATCCCGCGACCTCGTGCTCAGCAGCGCAATGCGTTAGCTGACTGAGCCTCCGCGGCAGGTAAAAATGATGAAAAACTGCCAGAACAATTAAATATTTGTCACACACACGCTATACAGCTAGAAAATACATCAAAATAGCAGTGAAATTTTTTTTCTAGGTGTATTTCCCTGAACGTTGTTCTCGTTTGTGCAAATTGGTATGCATATCATAGATTTATGTCTGTCTTTCACGTGTTTCCTGAACTTTTTCTTGTGAAGTTTAGTGACGATTGTCCAAGATATACCATTTTGCATATGTCAGTGAGCCGTTGTGTGTCTGAGTGTTTACATATGTCTTTCAGCAGTTACATGTAAATATAAAGCAATTATTACAGTTGCATGTTCACTTGTTTGGGAATGTGTATATTTATAAGCCACAAAGATGCTTGCAGTGATCGGTTTTATTTTTATACAATCAAAAAGTGTTTTCACTTCATGTCGATCGCAGAACTGTCTGCCTTTATGGAATGTGTTTTTTTTTTTTTTTTTTTTTGGGGGGGGGGGGGGGTAACTAGTCAAGCTGTCTGTTCAGCTTTTTTTACCTTACCTCCCCCATCATGTTTATGAAAAAATAAAGGTTATTATTATATTATTATTATGATTATTATTATTATTATTATTATTATTATTATATTTATTATTATTATTATTATTATTATTATTATTATTATTCCTAGCTCACGTATCAAAATTTCGTCTTTGCGCGTTCCGAGAGACAATCGGTAGTACTTGGCTGATGTACAGCCTCCCTCATTCCATCACGCGTCATTTTTAAGCGGCGACAATCAGCGAGACCGGCAGCTCAAGTGGACTAAGCACTCTCCTGTGCAAGAGTCGTGTAATGCGACGTTCCCTTCAGGATGACGTAGGACCATGTTATAGTGTCCTCGCGCGATATAGCTAAAATGCGGGAGGCTGTACGTCCCGTTCTGGCTTCGCGCTATTGGCTAATCGCTCATGGCAGTTCGAGCAACGAATTCTAGATTTCGAGAACCGAGTGATCGAGCGCAAGAACGAGCGATCCGTTCGCGCGACGGCCCGTTTCGTCACACGAAGCCGCCGCTCGTCACCGTTGCGCACAAAAGTGCTCTTATGCGGTTTAGGCTTCATTCGAACGCAGCCTCACAATGTTAAACGTAGGAGCAAAGTGTACAAGAAAGCAGATATAGGTTAACCTATACCTGTTCTGTACACATTGCTGTCGTCTACTGGCCTCAACATCTCGCTCATTCGCATCTGCTAACTTGTACTTTGTAATACATTTCTTAAAGGATGACTTCGGTTCTGCACTCATCATACCGACAGTTCCTTTGGCCAGCTTCAGATACATATTTCATTAAATGTATGCAGAAATTGAGAGCACAGCTAGGTACGAACTCAGTCTCTGTTAACTGCCGCAGGGCATCCACACCTTGTTGTTTACTTAACAATATGCGTTCACTGAGCTGCTGTACGATTACAATTAAGTTATACTTAGCATGCCAACGCGAAGGTAATTTGCAGGGACTGACATCAAAACACGCCGTCAACTCATCTGTAGCCCCATCGTGACAGTGACTTCTTTCCTGCATGTGTAAGCGGAAAATTTCTTTAGATTATGTCAATTTTCTCTTTTCCCTAAGAACGACGCAAATTCCCTAGATCCAAAGAAATTTCCCTAGGGTTGGCAGCCTGCAGTGGAGCAAGGGCAAGCGGCGGGGCACCAGCCAAAATCCAGTTAATTTCATCCAGCAAAGAAAACTTGGAATGAGACTGACGTAAGACAGGTTTTGTGAGGATCAGATTAATGTGTTCACGCGTAGTCGAATTAGTTTCTGAAGTCAATACAGTTAATTGTGAGAAATGTACGGCGCTTGACGACAGGCGGCGCCACATGCAGCAGTGTGCGTCCGCCTGTAGTCAGTGGGGGGTGGGACGATGGCGTCTTGAGTCACCTCTCACGGTAGGAAAGTACTTTTGCGACTTTTTCCGCGTGCGGTAGGTTCGCGAGAGACATGATCTCGTGACTGCAAAAGGCTGTGCGTGAGGGTGGCAAGGAGCAATCAAGCATTATGATTACTTTGTCGAAAAAGCTGAAGCAGAGCTCGCAGAACAACAACACAGAAGCTGTGCAAAGCTTGGTACCCGAGAGCGCCGGAGCAGTGCGCCGGGCTTCCGTTCGAGACAAGTTGCTCGTGCGCGAAGTGCAAGAAATGGAGGCCAACCTTCCAAATACGTGCACGCTCAAGTTTGATGATCCAGACGTTCTCCATCGCTTCGAGCTTATCATCACGCCGGAGGAGGGCTATTGGCAGGGTGGCCGCTTCGTATTTCTAGTCGAAGTTCCGAAGACTACAACATGGTGCCTCCAAAGGTGAAATGTATGACTCGACTGGCACCCGAATATTAACGAGGAAGGAAACGTGTGTCTGAGTCTTCTGCGCGAAAGCTCCATCGACGGCATGGGCTGGGCGCCGACGCGGACGCTCAAGGAAATCGTCTGGGGTCTCAACGCGCTTTTCACGGACTTGCTCAACTTTGATGATCCTCTAGACAACGAGGCCGCTGAGCATTACCAAAGAGACAAAGAGGGCTTTAAAGCCAAAGTGCGCGAATACGTGCTTAACTACGCGAAGCGGTAAAGCATGCATAGTTGGAGCGCGGCGCCGCGCTGTTCCGGCGCCGGGCTCTTCGTGGCGGCCTGATCTGTTGCCATTATGGTGACCTTGTGCTGTGTGTCTGGATCATTTGCATCTATCAGTTTCGTGTGTTTCTCTACAGAGTACAAACGAAGTCTACACTAGCGCGACCTCGTGAATAAAGCTATCTTTGAATTGTCTGCAAATTCAAGTGTGACCGAGAACGGGGGAGGGCTTTCCAGCTTGCATCAACCTTGCGGCTTAACCATAAAAATTATGCTTCGAATGGTGTGTCACAAAGTGTACAAGAGTATTCAAGCACCAGGCAGATGCACGGCTATGATAAGCAGCCTGAGTAGCGTATTCGCATGAGAGCTAGCGTCAGAAAATATACCTATCGTTGAAATTTTCCTCGGGCAGCTGATGGAGGCAGGGGTAGAAACGAAAACGCATTAGTCATTTGGCGCGCAGTATGTTCGCGCTTGTCCAGTTATGTATGAGAGGAAAAGAAAGCACTGAGCACTCCTAACCATTTTGTGCCGAGTAGTTCGAATCAACCGTAAAGCAATGGAGTGTTTTACTTCGGATGTTGTGCATAGTTGTTATGAGTAAGCCCGGTACTAGTTTACCTTAAAATAGTTCATTTTAAGTAGTGTGAATCATTCTCCTGAGTTTCTCTTTGCTTCTCTTTTGCGTTTTCGACCGAGGGCTTGCGTTTAAATCTGCTCTGCTCAACTGTGCATGTTGTAAGCAAGTGTTACATGATCTGAGCTAGGTGTAGTGCTTAGCTTATCTCCGTTGCTACTGACCGCGAAGAGAAAAATGTAATTTGTTTTTGCACCAGCACTTGGAGATGCAAGGTTTGTTCCGAAGAAAGTGTGCGAAGGCAGGATACAGAGGACAAGAAGTAGACAAAATGAACCGTGCTAAACCATTGCCAACAACCATGGTTTATCGCGTGCTCGCTTCTTTCATGCAAAATGAAGCACACGCGTAATGAGAAAAGACCATACTGCTTCATCAAACACGTGACTAGAATATGCGAACACATCTGAAGTACGGCTCCATGGCACCACAAACCCAGCTGCTGCATGCCGTTAATGTGTATGCGGTGGGAAGGGGGTGATTGTTGGTATCTTACGTACGGTTACTCCAGCAGAGTATGTATGTGCTCACATAGATTTTTGCTAAATTCACGTGGATGATGACGCGCGTTAAGAAAGCTGCGATGAGAGTGCGCAAAACGGACGGTGCATCCGCAACATTTGTGGAAACGCCAATAAGCCCCTCAAATCTGAATCTGTGGTTGTTGGGAGTCTTGGAGGCTCGCACGAGTCTCGGAACCAGGTTTCCGTGCCGTCGCAACCTTGTTGCGCCCTTTCGTCGCCAGATGTCGCAACACCCTCAGCCTCAGTTTGTGTTCGGCTAGAAGGAGATGAGGCAATGGAACATATAAGAACAATGATGACAGAATAATTTAAAGAACGAAACGTAGCATGTGCTCAATCAGGTGAGGATAGACTAGTTAGTGCAGTGGCTCCACTTGAACAAAGCGAGTGGGAAAGGGCAGAGAAGAGGGTTCTAGTAGCACGTCGACAGGTCCTGATGGCATCCCAATTATGTTAATAAAGACATTGGGCCCAAAATCTAAGAAAGCATTAAGAGAGGCAGTGAGCAAAATGATAATGGACGATAAGCCCCCGACGGGTGGAGACTGAGCAGGATGAGCATGATATATAAGGGAAAGGGGGTCAAAGCCGACATAAACAACTACCGTCAGAAACAGTGACGTCAGTGGTTTACAGGGTGGATGCAGATTATAAAGGACAGACTGCAGGCATGGGTGGAGAGCGAGGAGGTGCTGGGGGAACTACAAAATGGGTTCCGGAAACAAAGAAGGTTAGAAGATAATCTGTTCTCATTGACGCAGTGTATTGAAATAGCAGAAAAGGAACATAGGCCCCTATGGCTCGCATTTTTGGATATCAAGGGAGCCTATGACAGTGTAATCAAAAAGGATTTGTGGGACATACTGGGCACTCTAGATGTGGAAGATGGAATAAGTAATCTTTTAAAAGATATCTATAAAAGTAACAAGGTGCTTGTAAAATGGGAAAACAAGGTATCTGGGCCTATACAGATACAGCAGGGGCTTAGGCAGGGGTGCCCTCTGTCACCTCTGTTGTTCATGCTGTAATTACAAGGATTAGAGAAAAAATTAGAGAGGAGCGGACTTGGCTTCAACCTTTCCTTTTTCAAGCAAGGAGAATGGATTAAACAGTCATTACCAGGACTGATGTATGCGGATGACATTGTACTTATGGCTGACAGCAAGGAAGACTTGCAGAGATTAATGGACATCTGTGGTAAAGAGGGAGATAGCTTAGGTTTGAGGTTTAGTAAAAAAATCGGCAGTCATGATTTTTAATTATAATCAGGGAAGCGAGCATAGGATACAGGAGGTTACGCTGTAGGTGGTGGATAAGTACAAATATCTTGGAGTGTGGATAAACAATGGGGCTGAGTACCTAACGGAACATGAAAGATATGTAACGGCTAAAGGTAGCAGAAATGCAGCTGTGATGAAAAATAGGGCACTGTGGAATTACAATACGTACGAAGTGGTGAGAGGGATTGGAAAGGGGTGATGGTCCCTAGTTTGACTTTCGGCAATGCGGTCCTGTGCTTGAGATCAGAGGTTCGAGCAAGGTTGGAAGTTAAGCAGCGAGGGTAGGTAGACTTGCTCTGGGAGCACACGGAAATGCACCAAATCAGGGAGTACAGGGTGACATGGGATGGACGTCATTTGAGGCAGGGAAGCCAGCAGCAATAGAATTTGAGGAGCGATTGAGAGAATGGCAGAAAACGGTGGGCAAGGAGAGTTTTCAGTTATTTGTACATGAAGAAGTTGACACAAAATGGAAGCGCTGACCAGAAAATTGTCAATCAAACATTTGACTGCAGGAGGTGTGCAAACCAGGAAACAGCGGTTAAGAAAAGGTTAAGGAAACAAAGAGGGGTCTGTGGAAAACAGGGATGCAGACGAATCAGCACTGGGAACATCAGAACTTTCAAGCAAGAAATTGCCAAAGAAAATATCTATGATAATTCTAGGGAAGCTCTTGTTGTTTGAAGCCAGGACGGGAGTATTGCGGACTAAGATGTGCCGAGTCAAGTATCAAGGTATAGACACGTTGTGCGGTGCGTGTGGAGAAGAAGAGGAAACGGCTGAACACCTCATACTTTTCTGTAAAGGGCTTAACCCTACAGTGCAAAGCAACGGGGCTGATTTTTTAACGCATTGGGTTTAGGGACAGTGAAGGCAAAACAGACTTTAAGCGGGTAGAAATAACCAAACGGAGTTATTTGATTGGTGGCTAAAATCAAGGCCAGGGGTGAAGTTTCACCCACCACAAAGTACAAAATATGTTAATAGTCATGGCTAGGTGGCGTATGCCACGCCCGGTTAAAGGGTTCAACCTCATCCATCCATCCATCCAGTGTATGTACTGTCTGTAGCATGTGGTCGGTACCATGGAGAACAGAAAAGTTTTTCCTTCCATCGGACGACGACGAAGTGTGTCTTTCATAGAACGCTTGTACCCTTGTCTCGCTTTGTTTCTCTGCAATATCTGGCTCCCGCTCCTTGTTCCGGCAATGGACGAAGAAGCCCTCTAGGACCTTCCTGGCGCCCAACCATCACGTCGGGTCGCGTCCAGGAAACGTGGAAACGCGTCAAGTGACACGGACAGCGAGGCAACCGAGTTGTACTCGTACTCGGACTGCGTCGACTCATCGGACGACGATTTCACGCTTGTCATGAGCCGACTACAAAAAGAAGACTACGGAGGTCATCATCGGCAAGTATCTCCACCGTGAAGACAACACCACAGCGCTGGCCGTACACTATGCTCTTCATGCCCGTGAACCCTGCGTCCAATCTGCGACTCCTAAATAGGCAAGTGCTTTCTGCGTTTCTTGAGGGAATCGCACCAAACGAGATCAAAGACGTGAGAATAAACGCACGGAAGAAGGTACTCGCAGTAGACGTTCTACACCGTAGTGCGCTGCAAAGCCTGCGGCACGTAACGGAGATCGACAAAGT
The DNA here is from genome assembly GCF_013339745.2 of Dermacentor silvarum. Classification (NCBI taxonomy): domain Eukaryota; kingdom Metazoa; phylum Arthropoda; class Arachnida; order Ixodida; family Ixodidae; genus Dermacentor; species Dermacentor silvarum. Next base: position 43,331 of record NW_023606559.1, read on the forward strand.
GAAAGTGCGATCCATGATTCCTACAGGCTGCAATAGCATTGTCGGCGTCATTTATGATGTCGATATTTCTATACCAACGCACGACTTGCCAATATTAATAAAGCCAACTACAGAAGGCACTCTTATCACGCACATCGCAAGACTTGGCAACACACGTTGCCTGAAGCTTGCGTTTGAGGGAGACAGCCTTCCCTAACACGTCAAAGTTGACCACGTCCGCCATCCAGTCCGGCCATACGTACCGAAGCCCCTGCAATGTTACAAATGCTGCAAGATGGGACACGTAAAAGGTGCCTGTAGGAACAATCTCGTGTGCCCACGGTGCGTTGAATCTCATTCGGAAAGCCTGCCGCGCAACTGTGTTAAAGTGCCCTAACTGCAATGGTACCCCTGAGGCCTCATCCAAGGATTGCCCGGGTGAGGAACGAGCGAGCGGTACTCAAACGTATTGTACGGGACCATTCTATAAACAGAGAGGCTGCTGCTACTCTCAGGCGACGACGACATCGCCACCGAAGAGCATCACGAAGAGTTGCATCTACTGATAGAGCTACACCATCTTCCGGCAAAGCGGCTACCATACCAACGCCGACTTCCACAAAGACGGACACCACGAAGAAGAAGAAAGGCAAGACATTCCCCTCCTGAAGAGTGGCCTACACTTCCACGAGCCCAACCTGCCTCGAGGTCACATCAAATCGCGCCGCCCTCGATGACCTCACAAACCGCTGATGTGACGACACTGAGGATCACCAAGTCATAGCGATGTTGTAGTCACTTATGGACGCTATGCGCATTCTACTGAGCAGCATGAAAACCCGTCAGCGCAGAGCGCACTGCAGGCATGCTGACACCTTGAGTCCGGTACTTGCGGCTCTAGGGTAAAACCACGGCCCGAGAGATGCCGTCGTTTCAAGAGGAGGTCAAGAATGCATCTGTCTTTCAGTGGAACGCAAGAGGACTTAAGTCACGCATCTCCGACTTTAGACAGTTTGTCTTTACGCACCAATTCCCATTATCGTGATATGCGAGCCCAACTTGTCGGCTCCCATCAGACTGTCCGGGTATGAGTGCTTTATGTCCTCTACCCACTGAGAGTGCAGCAAGATTGTTGTGTTTTACACCGGTGACTTGACTTATGTGCATCACCCAGTGCCTCCTGACGAAGTAAATCAATCGTTTGCTTAACAGTGAAGAAGCAAAAGCTCACGTTCACAATTCTTGGAGCCTACTTATCTCCAACAAGTCGTCTGGATTGTGAGCGCTTACAGGGAATTTTGACATCGACTCCACAGCCGTGGGTGATCACTGGCGACTTTAATGCCCACCACTACCTATGGGGAAGCTCCAAAGTGAACTCTAGAGGCAGAACATTGATGTCCTTTGCCTCTGAACGCGAACTTTGCCTGTCAAATGATGGAAGCCCACTTATCTGCGTGGATCAGTGTATATAGTAGCTGCTTGGACCTTACCTTCGTTTTCGACCTTACCTACGTTGACTTCACGTTCGTTTTCGAGTAGAGTGCACTGGTTTTCGGATTTAGAAACGCGAGGTAGCGACCACATCCCAACTTACTTGAAGATTGAAGGTTTGACTAGCTTCAAGTCCCCCAGAGCCGTCCAGTGCACCGATTGGCCTAAATACAAAATAATCATGGAAGACTACTGTCGTGACGGTGCCTCCTACAACCTAGGGGGCGCGATAAAGGATGCCATACAAACAACCACGCATTCGCTTTTGAAGAGTTCTGCCCGCACCAATTTCGACATCGAACTCGAGAAACTTCGAGCAATTCGCCGTCGTGCGGAACGAAGATATAGACGCACGAAGTCCACTCATGATCTGAGATTGGCTAGACGAACACAAAGAAAATAGTGTCACATGAACAAGCTGGTTTCCCGACAATGGGTATCCTTTTGCGAGTCCCTGGATCCGCGAAAACCTTATCGCTTATATGGAGGACTGTTCGTGGCCTTCGCACAACCTTTGGTCAGCGCCACCCGTTTAAATCTCTGACACTACATCTACAATGTAGAGACATTGACGTCGCTGAATCTTTCTGCAGAAGATTGCTGGCGAGGCAAATTCCGATGGAACGGGAACGGGGACGCTCGACCACCCACTGTTCTCACGCGATCCCCGCATGGATCCCCGCAGTGACCGTTTTCTATGGAAGAACTTGAAGCTGCGCTGGCTTTGTGCAGGCGTTCTTCAGCACCAGGACCTGACGGCATTACGTGCCGTGCCCTGTGTAACCTAGGAGACCAAGCTCGGAAGGCCTCTTGCTCCTATACAACGACTCCTGGCAGACGGGTACGGTTCCACAGGAATGGAAGTCAAGTCGCCTCATTCCACTTCTCAAAGCTGGCAAGTCGCCTTTGGACATTTCCTCATACCGTCCGATCGCACTTGTCAGTTGTGTCGGAAAAACAATGAAAGAATTATTTTAACACGTCTGGAATGGTACTTATATAGAGTACTATTAAATCTACCCAGACGCTATGGCCGGATTCAGGCGTGGCCGTTCGTCAACAGACAACGTTGTTGACTTGGTAATATTTGTGCAACACCAGAAGGTCTGTAAACGACTATCTGCTGCTCTGTTTCTAGACGTTAAAGGGGCTTACGATAATGTCACCCATGAAGCCATCCTTGGCGCGTTAGAAGCAGTAGGGCTTGGTGCTAAGACATATATGTGGGTGTGCAGCTACTTACAGAGAAGATCATTCTACGTGCACACAGAAAACGGCCCGACATCCGCGCATTACGGTAGCTGAGGAGTGCCTCAAGGCGGAGTGCTTAGCAACCCTCATTGGATTAGTTTACAACCTGCCAAGCACCGTGCGGCTTTCCATCTATGTGGACGACATCTGCATTTGGGCATCAGGTGTTACACGACGTCAGCGTTGCGCTCGGCTTCAGAGGGCAGTCACAATGACATCTTGCTGCCTTCGTCAACAAGGACTTGAAATTTCATGTGGAAAGTGCGCAATGGTGTCATTCACCAGGAAGCCAATGTCTGCTTACGGCATATCAATTAACGGACAACTTATACCATACAGAAAGTCACAGGTTCCTGGGAGTCGTAATTGACAGAGACCTGTCTTGGACTCTACACGTGAATCACGTAAACAAGCGGCTGACTGCTAACTGTCACCTGTTCAGGTTCCTTGCAGGGAAAAGTTGGGGAGTATCCATACACAGTATGTTACAGCTGTACATGGTGTTGTTCGTTGGATTCCTGCGGTACAGCCTGCCTGCAATATCCAACACCTGCAAGACTAACCTGCGTACGATTCAGAGCATTCAGCCCAAGCCCTTAAGATATGTCTTGGCTTACCACGCAGTGCGTCAACGGCTGAAACCATTGTCATTGCCCAGGATTACCCAATCACGACGCACATTACGTGTTGAGACAATGCGTACGCATTTCATACACTATGTTAGGACCCCTTCCCACCACCTGGCGATATTCACTGCTGAAAGGACCTACTCGACATTTAGCGCTACTGTCAGTGCCATCGCGCATCGTTTACTTCAGGGTACACACCTGCGACCAAGCCAGTGTTTCCTCCGTGGTGTTGAGCCGTAACAATACATATAACGATTCCAGGACTACAGAGAAGTCAGATCTACCGGCCCTGCTCTAAACAACTGAGCTTACTCCTCTTGCATGAAAAGTACAGCACCACGTGCACATCTATACCGATGGTTCGACTACGTCGTCCAGTTCTGGTGGTGCGGTGGTTATATACCAACGCGATGAATAACACTGCAGTTCAAGACATCGCATGTCACGACCTCAACGGCGGCAGAACTAACGGCTCTGCGTCGTGCACTGGAATTCATTGATTCTGATAGACAGACCCAGAAAATGGGCTGTGTTTTCAGACTCAAAACCGGCCTTACAGTGCATGCAGTCAGTTCTACGACGCGGATGTCATGAACAGTTGACATACGAAACCGTGAAACTTCACCATCACGTGCAACAAAAAGACCACGAGGTTGTCTTTCAATGGGTACCTGGTCATTGTGGAATCAGTGGCAATGATTCCGCAGATAACGCTGCTCGCACATCACACCAAGAAGAGCTCAGCGTTCCAATTCCACTTTTGAGGACAGACGCCGCAAGGCAGCTTCGACACCTGGCACGCAGTCTCTCACTGACAGAGTGGAACTCGCCAAACTCGCCAAACACGACTGCATCAATTATAAACCCCTCACTGCAACTCCGACCTCCATTCGGACTTCCTCGACGTGAAGCTTCGCTTCTCTGTCGCCTTTGGTTAGGAGTTGCCTTCACAAAGGCATACTCTACATTAATTGGAGTGACCGACAGTGCAGCATGCGAGGTCTGCGGCACCGACGAAACTATCGACCACCTGCTGTGCCACTGCCCGATATGCCTCAGAAAGACAAGAGCTTGCTAACGCGCTGAAAAAAAACTGGACAATCGGACGCTTTCCGTGCAGGTGCTGCTGGAACACCCATCGCTCGTCGGCCCATAAAGCGGTGAAGGCACTTTTGTGCTTCTTGAGGACGACGGGTTTGTGCCAACGTCTGTGACTATTAGTGCAATAACACGCGTCAGCGAACTAAGCGCTAATTCCCCTTCTTTCCTTCCCTCCTCTCTCTCTCCCTGTCATCTTTGTGTTCCCCTTTCCCATTCCCCCGGTGTAGGGTAGCCAACCGGACGTTATTCTGGTTAACCTCCCTGCCTTCTGCCTTTCTCTTCCCCCCCCCCCCCCCCCCCCGCCTTCCATCATTGCCAGTTGAATCTATAAGACCTTTATAAATGCACCAACGCCGCTCGATGGAAACGAATGAAAAGGCTTTAGTTGAATCCGTCCGGAAGGAAGCCTCCAGCGTTTTTTTTTTTCTTTCTTTTCTTTTTTTTTTTTTTTTTTTTTTCTTCAGCTTGAGCCGCCGCGGTTAGAGCTAGGGGATTGGGGCGTTGGCGCAGCCTCGGCCCGTTTAGAATAGTTACGGTGCTGGAAATTGTATGCGCGTTATCAGCGTGGCATAGCATTCTCGACAGGAAAGTAGAGGGCACAGAGTTTTCAAGAAAGGAAATTCACGCAAGCAAGACAGATGACGATCATTGTTTGGGGGACGACATGCACCTCAAAGGGTGTAAACATTTTTTTTTAAGTGCACACTCTTAAAAATGTTTGCACCCTTTAGGGCGTATCTTAATCCCACAACGATAATCGTCATCTGCCTTGCTTGCGTTTTCTTTCTTGAAAACTCTGTGCCCTCTACTTTTCTGTCGGGAATGCTATGCCACGCTGATAACGCGCATGCCGTTCGTGACCTGGAAGTACCGGGCTGCAGCGTTTTTATTATACAGGAAGGACAAGCACGCATGATACATGATGATTATCGTTTTCGATACAAGATAAGCCCCAAAGGGAGCAAACTTTTCTTAAAGTGTTTGACAGGCTCACTCAGTTAACAAAAATGATTGTGTTTCTGGTCCACTGAGCTTTTCAATTTGGACCTTAGTAGTGTGCGGTGGCATGCACAAACAATCTGCAGCCTTTCCTTTAGTACTTGAATAAGCGCAACGCAGATGCCACATCCTTTTACAATTGGCTGCGTTGCACTCGATGTCTTCAAACTTGGCACTGTCAAACGCGGCTCAAGCGGCGACGCGCGCGTCGTTGGACGATAAAGCCTGGACGGCCGGGAAGGTCATCATACCCGTTCAAGTTCCAGCAGGAGACTATGGCTACGTTTGCATGAATCCCGACGCGAGCGGGTCTAGTCGAAAACGGGCCGACCGAGCCCGACCGTAACCGTGTTTATCTGAACTCGCTTCTGACAATTCTGGACAACGCAGCGTCGACCGCTTCGAGCCGAGACATCAACGCGTGAACACGAAGAGCGAGAAAAAGAAAGCAGGCAAGGTTAGCAAATCTCCGACTTACGCGCACCGTGCCTTGGCACAAGTAGTAGTAGTATTTATTGTTTAGTGAGTGGGAAGGGCGCGGGCACCAAAATTGTCCCCAGGCAGGAAGATGAAATGGGGAGGCGGGGTTCGGGAGAGCGAACAACGAAAAAAAAAAAAAAAAAAAAAACGAATACACATTCAGAATGGAAGCACAGCTAGTGGTTGTTAATCTGCCCTCACACATTTCTGGGCTGCGGAAACCCTGGTCAGCGGGCTATTTGCTTCACCCACTGGTCTCTCTCTCTCTCTCTCACTCTTTTTTAGTTTAAATGTTATCAAATTTTATATAAAGCCTATCACTACATTTTAATCATGCAAAGCTTCGACTCGGGCTACCGCTACTTTATTTTGTTTCATTTTCTTTGTACCCGCCGCTGCAGTGGCTCAGTCAGATAGGGCGTTGCGCTGCTGAGCCAGAGATCGCGGGATCGAATCCCGGCCACGGCGGCCGCATTTCGATGGAGGCGAAATGCAAAAACGCCCGTGTGCTTGCGTTGTAGTGCACGTTAAAGAACCTCAGGTGGTCAAAATTAATCCGGAGTGTGCCACGGTGCGCCTCATAATCAGAACTGGTTTTGGCACGTAAACCCCAGAAAGAAGAAGATTGTCTTTGTATGTTTGCGTACGGTACATACGCCCCCCCCCCCCCCCCCCCCTTCCTTGCTAGCTTGTTCTTTTTTTATTTTCGCGCTCTCTCAGCAAGTGTAGCAATTCTATTCGGAGCACAGTCATGTATGGCATTGGCTTGTCTTTTCAAATTTGAAAGAAGGGTGATAAGAAATGAAGGACCGCGGGCACTGATCACCTGAAGTGGCCCGCAACCGGAGGAGGAAGTTGCGGACAGGAAATGGGATTCCGATAAAATGAAAAGGTTACTTAAAAATGTTCCATGCAAGGTTTCTCACTGACGCGTCATTACCTCCTAGTTTATCAATTCTACTTTTATTGCGATAGCAATTATATGGACACTTAAACCGGATTTCTGCCGTCGGCGTCGCCGTCGTCGTCGCCGTCGCCGTGAGGTTCCGTATAGATAAATCTTCTACTCTGCCAACAACCGCGCTCGTCGCTCGCCCGCACCGTCTCTTATCTTCACACGGCTCTGACCTTTGTATGCATTCGCCGCTCAGTTTCCGTTGAAGCGATAGACCGCACGTACCTTCACCCGCTGCGGCTTATGCGCTTGCTGCCAGCGTTTTGACAGTCGTTGTCTGCAGTCATTCAGTGCGATCTATTCATGTTTGTTTGTGCGCGCTCACACCACGCTTGTTCATTCAGTTATTAATAGTCGGGCCACATTTTCCAACGCACGCTACACATGCGATGCTGCCCAGATCGGCAGTGCAGCGCTACAGGTGTGTCCCTTCGCACGCGCTGCCCACGGGAAGCGCTTCTCATCAACACCACCGTTTCACGTACACGCGCCTTCTCGTGGTCATCGAGTCTCTCTTCATGTCGGTCTACTTACGCCGCAGCACACTGCTTACTTAATCAGCTCATGTTTATTACATTATATTGCTACCAAAACCGCTCACCTTACTTCGTATGATATTGCTGTGTTGCTATCGCATTCATTGCTTCGCCCTTAGGGCGAAACTGTGACATTTTTTTTCTCCCCCCCCCCCCCCCGTTCGTTTATACACGGGGAGATTTACAGTATGCATATTATGGGAGATCATAATTCTGGTAACAAAATTAAGAGAGAACGAAAAGTGTTTCTAAAAGACACTTGAAGAACAAACAGCGCAAAAGAGACGAGGACGAAAAGAAGACAGGTACAACGGGCGAGCGCCCGTCCGTTGTACCTGTTTTCTTTTCGTCCTCGTCTCTGTTGGTGTATATATATAACGTCATTTTTGTTTCAGGCACTTCTCCGCAACTAATGTGATCGATGTGGCGCGTGCAACCGTTTTCTGTCGCTGCGCTCGGAAAGCACAATTTGGCGAGTTCTAATACACTCGCCTAGTTAACATGACGTCAACGAGTATCCAACCCGATCATGATGCATGATCACAGGGCCCATTGACGAAGGCAAGCAATCCTACATGCATAGATATAGTGCCGACGCCCCATATTTCCTATGCACACACACTCAAAGTATGGGCGCCGCAACACCGTTTAATTTTACATGGGAGTAAAAGCGACATACTCTATTTCTTCAGAAATATTTGACTGAGTGCGTCAGTGTATACGTTGCAATAACTCGCAAGCTATAGTGTTCGCAAGACGACATCGCACGGCGACATCGAGCGACGAGCGAGCTCACTGCGCGTGACGTGTTTGCGTGTACGCGGTTGCGTGCGTGTATGTACGTCTGTCTGTGTGCGTGTCTTTGCCTGTGTATGTGTGCTGCTTTGAAGGTTTCCATGAAGAACCGTTCAGGATATCAAGCGATATTGTTATCTTCACGCTCGTGTCCCGCGGTATGCATGCTGCCGAACTTTTACTCGTGAAATAAGTTTAAAATAAGCGAAATTAAATGTTCAATAACTCAAGAACTCACCTGTCTCTCTATCACAAACACACGCACACACACACACACACACACACACACACACACACACACACACACACACACACACACACACACACACACACACACACACACACACACACACACACACACACACACACGCGTGCCCCATAATCAGACCGTGGTTTTAGCGCGTATAAAGTCCCAGAATTTGTTTTAATTATACGTATAATGGCATTCGGTGTCCCCTATCATACTATTTACGAGTGTTATCATCCGATGTTTAGCCTTCTAGCTCAGAAATGTGCTCTCACATGGTACTTTCAACGGCAGCATGCATACGGTTAAAAGCTTTTAATTGTCCTCTTCAGAGACCGCATGCGGACACTTCACCAAGTTTTGCCTGCAGAAAATGCTGGACCACGGAACCACAACATGAACCAATGCGGCATAGCTATTTCGAGAGTCCACTAGCGCCTCGTATAGTCACATTAGGAACTTTCTTTTTCTATGCAACACAGCTTCTATTTTTTTTTTTTTTTTGTATTTATAGTCGAAGTCACCGCGAGTTGTCGTTGAAACGTATATACGAATAGTTTTTTCCCGCGTTCCAGCTTCTTTCGCGCCTGTAAGATTAATTACGCTTTCTAGAATATCAGAATTTGAGTCGGGTGTGGCTTAGAATGTCATCCACCATTTCACAAAGCGTGCACTAATTTCAAGGTTTTACGCAAGTTTAATAGGCGTTTACTTTGACTAAAAAATGGTAATTCAGAATTCCGACTTATAACTTTCGTATCTATAGCTCAGAAGTAATCCGATTAATTTCAGATGCTCGTGAAAGGAGTGTCAAATACGCCGATGCGTCGTCGTGCGAGTCTCACTCTCTCTCTCTCTCTCTCTCTTGCGTGTAGCGCGTTATAGCGCACATATCGCTTATTGGACAATGTGTATACAGTTCACTGTACTGTTGACATCCTCGCCCGCTATCGACCCCTCCATTTCCCTGTATTTCCCATTTCTCCTTACCCCAGTGTGCAGTAGCGGGGTGAAGACGCGCTCTTCCGGCCAACCTCTTCTACTTTCCACTTAAACCTCATCTCTTTCTCTCTCTCTCAGACACACATACACACACACATCAGTATACAATCCAAAAACTTTTGCCTCTTTTTCTCCTTCTGCCTCTCCAAATACGGTACAGATCCATGTAGATTTACCGCATAATAGGGCGCGTTCTGTACTCCTGCCCCAACTTGTTTTTCTTTGTCTTTTTTGACACAGTTGCTCATGTGACGCATGGAAGGTACTGCGTGGGAATTGTGTGCCATGCCATAATGAAACCGATAAGTACTTTGGCCGGCCCGCAGCAGCGCACCGCGCCCCGAACATGGCGACTGCGTCCCAAGGCAGGCGAGTCTGCAGGAAAAGCCCGCGTGCCGCGATGAGTCAGGCCATCAGGCGAGGCTTGCACAGGCCGGAGTGAGCGGAGGTAGGGAAGGGGACGCGTCTGGGACCGGCGGCGCCGGAATCAATCCGCGGGGGCGGGTTGAGCGGCCTTTGAGGCCGCACGGCGGCACACCCGAGTGATCCGTGGCCGACTCGCTCAATGGGTGTCGTCACTCGCTTTTACTGCGCGTGACTGCAATAAGCGCAGCGTGATCCGCTGCAACGAAACACGGCGCGCCGCGGGTGAGCGCCTGTGTAAAGTAAACATTGTCATTCCGCTAGAAAGACGGCGGCCGCAAGCGAGCATCGACAAAAACCATTCAAATAGAGACAGTAGTCACGCGACCAGCTGTCCCTTATCGCATGAATATTTTCAAGTCCGTGATTTTGCCTAGCGCAGGTCTCGCGTACCTTTTTCCGGTCACCGTTATGCGCGATGTAATATACGCTGCTGTTCCACACTACACTCGCGAAGGAAGTGTTGAAAATTGCATACATGCATTTCTGAAATCTGCCGAGCTAGATGTGATCGCGTAAACAAGATCCCAGGCAACATCGAACAGCGGTAACAATATATTGACCAGACAACACTTACCGCTGGCACTCGTGCCTGGTTCAGATGCGAGCGGCAAGAACACATCGGTCGAGTCTTTCGTTCATTCCTGGCTAAACAAGCGCGGAGTGCGAATGACGCTGACATTGTTCGCCATTAGAACCGTCCTCGTACGTCGACGCGCTTTTAGCGGCTGCTGTCTTATCTACGCAGCGAAAAAAGAATAGATTACGAGACAATTAAATGGTGCAAATAACGCAGTCCAAGCGCCCATCCGACGAGGCACAACCGGCCGCGCTTTCAATTCCCCACTTAAGTACATTCAACGATGCTCTTGCGAATTTCAGAAACAGAGAAAGCCCGCGCCCGTATAAGAAGATGTTAGGATCGAACCTGATTTATATATGAATCGATCGCCTCATGCACTCCCCGGCCAAAGCGCCCGACATATCGGCAAGGGTCTAAAACTCAACACTATACTGCATGTTGTCGGCCATATATACATGTAATATATAGCCTCCGCGGGGTCGCACGTGTTGTTCAGGAGGCAAGTGACGTAATAATTAAGGTATGAAAACAGCAGGTGGGCTGCACACTGTGGCACACCCCACCCCGGCTTCCTTTAATACCTTAATACATCGAAGCAAAAAAAAAAAAGCGAAATAATAGTCATTAGGGGTACCAAAATGAACTTTCGTATAGGTTGAAGTTTGACACACGGGATTATCCTGCCCAGAGCGAGCATGCAAGCAGACCCTTCTTCAGTTCACTAGCGCGGAGCCTTCGTATTTCTCGGATGATATGGTAATTCTCACAAAAAGAAAAAAAAAAGAAGGAAAGATAGAAAAACATATCCTGCTTATTCATTCAGGAAAATGAACCAAAAGCATGCACGCTAAGATTTCTTACATAATGCGAGCAAATTCAAGACTCAGAAAAATAAATAAAGAGCCGGACTTGTGTACTTTCTTGATATAATTACTATATTGTAAGTGGGCGTAAATATAAATCCTTGAATTTACAGAGTGCGTTAAAGCTTCAAAAAGGTCGAGGCAGAGCTGATTACAGACGAGGTAATGAATTAGCCAGTTTCATACCCCCCCCCCCCCTTTTCTTTACATGGTGGTGTTCTTTCTGCAGCACTTCGTCCGCTCCGTTAATAAGCATTTATTCTTTTTTCGAATCGTTTCGTTATAAACGCAAGGTCACTGCTTCAGCTGCACACCGATGCCGGGTGGCACGAGCCTAATTGCCTCATTATGCGGCAACGAGCAAGGACCCGGCACGCATGCGAACGAGAGTTTTGCCATCACTGCTTTTTAGATGCTGAGCGCAGAGCCGTTCTTTCAGAGAAATATTCGCCCGTTTAGCCTTCACTCGGAGACGCTTGCGAGCTCGTGACTAGCTATTGTTAACCGTGTAAACGGCGCTCACGATTCTGATTCGATGCAGAAAGCCCAAGCAACGCGCCTTCTCCTCTCCTGTACAAAGGTTCCTCTTATGGAGAGTTGGGGGCGGCACTCGCATATATTGTACAACAATTGTACTATATATGTTTGTAACGGAGACAGGGTCTGAAGGTGGAGCTAAGAAACGTATAGAGAGTGAGCCGAAAAGTGCAAGAGATTGACGCTTCCGCACTGCCCACCGCGGTCGGCAGTGCGGGAGCGTCAATACACCCAAGGCTCGGTGACGCTTGCGGGCGATGACACACACGGGCGCTTCAAGCAGTAGTTCGCCCCAAGTTTTCTAAGCGACATCTTTAATTAAGACCTCACGCGTTCCTGCGACAGGGATATGTGGCATTAAGCGCAGCTACAAGTAAGTATGAGGAGACCTCGCGATTGTAAAACCTGCAGTGCTCGTATATACGAATTGTTGGAGCGCGCTCGCGCACTATTTCCACGAATAATCGAAGCGCTATATAGCTAGTTCGTTGGCGGTATTATACGATATGCCGAAACAATGTCTGTATACGGTCCGTCTCAAGTATAACTGAAGCTGCTCAGCCGTCGCTTCTTTTTTCTCTCTCAGTGCGAATGATCTCGTGGCACGCGCCGTCCTAAAACGAAGCGACGCACCAGAGGAGTCGCCTAGCTGCATTTGCGGATGCCCCGACGCTACACCGTGGAGCGCTTGGATGGCTTGCCACGTCAGCGCCGCCGCAGTGCCCCCATATGACTCACTCAATCACATAAGCAAGCGTCGCGCGCTCGACATCGTCACCATGAGAGCTGTCTGTTTCCCTTGCGTTGGCACACCTGTCCCTCAATCAATTTCAATATTCGCGTACACGGCGCAATGTGCGTGCTCGTGCGCGTGCAACAGAGACGGACAGAACGAGCGAGATCGAAGCAGCGCTATATAGGGGCGCGATTATGCTATACATACAAATCGGAAAGTCAGTGTGGCGCCATGATTCAAGCTCGTCTGTCTCCATTTCAGCGTTCCGTGCCGGCCGCCTCTTCATCACCGCCCGGGCCGGATGGCCCGTGTATATGTCCCCGCTTCTCTCTCATCAGCGAGGCCAGATGATGCGGCGCTCCACTTGGCTGCCGAGCGGACGACCTGGTTGCGCAGCCCCATCCCGCCACGCGTCCTCCTTTGTTTTCGTCGTTCCGCGCCGCGGCCCAGCGCAGATGTAATTTCAAGGAGGTGAAAAATAGGCGGTGATCAATATCGTCCCCGCGCGCTGCCCGCGGCATCTCGTCCCCAAGTGGGCCGCCGCTCTCCTCCGCCGGCCTGGAGGCGGCCGCACGTTGCTCGACCGCCACTGGGCACTTGTGGCTGTTGCACCCTGCTCGCCTGCCTGGCGAGCGCTGGTGGCGACAGTGCTACTGGGAAGCGAGCGACTGCGGTACACTGTGGCGTATACGTCGCGCTTTGCACCGTATACAGGCGTCAAAACTACGTATGAGGACCGTGGAAGTAAAATAAAAAGAAACTCTGACAGAGTTGGCCCATTCAGCCTGAAATTTAGAGGTATCGCGACTACGAGGTGGCGACTCCTTTACCCAAGGAGCCTTTGTGCTGCACTGATTACAAATATATAATAAGTGACAATATCACTCCATATCGCAGTTGTAGTCTGCGTGCGTAACATAGTCCTCAGGGCCTTAATTCGAGGAACTGTATCGAGGTCCAGGTATGGCCAACGCTAATAATGCTTGTAAGGCACACAGCGCCTGCGCCGTGGTTTTCTTTTAGTCCTGTCTTTTGGTGCTGCGTGACAGCAATAGAGAAAGAAAAAAAATCAGTGGCGATTTAGCGGCAAATGCGCGAGAAGAGATATGCGCGAAACACACACACACACACACACACACACACACCACACAACACACACACACACACACCACCACACACAAGTATATATATATATATATATATATTATATATATATTGTTACGGTTTATTCTGTTAAGAGAGGGTTTATTGGGACACGACGTAACCGACGGTCTTGTGCGCCAGCCTAGGTTCCGTGATCCCTTGGCAAACGTCCTCTTCCACACCTCTTATCTGTGTCCCACTACAGCTCATGGCAGATACCCGAATCACACAAGACTTTCACGCTTGTAACACATCCCCCCGCGCAGACGAAGCCCACCCGGCAGGTCAAACAGCATCTCGAGAGGTAAAGGGCTTCAAGCGGGCAACATGAGTCACTTCAGTCTTTGAAGAGCGTCGACCATTTGAATGGAGGAGCGCTATACGGTAATTCAATTCGCTTATACGGTCTAGAACAATATAAGGTACAACATAGAGGGCCAGTAGTTTTTCGCACAATCCACGTTTTCTGGTTGGCGTCCATAGACACACTAAGTCACATGGATTATATGTGACGTGTCAGCGTAACTATAATATATATATATATATATATATATATATATATATATATATATATATACGTAACTCGGCCACGTGACCGACTTCCCACACTTCACATACACTTTTTTTTCCACTTTGACGTTCCTAATGGTAACGCATTAAAAAAAAAAATTCTCTCCAGTTACCGCACAGGCATGGTGTTGCCACCGCGGTTGCTCTTGGAGACTCGAGACTTTCTGGCCTATAAATCCATCATGGTATTTTGCGGCTGACTGCGAGGTCGCGGTTTCGATTCTCAATCGCGGCAGTGGCATCTCCGATGGGGGTGGAATGTGTTGCGTCCCGAATCGGCCGCATTCTTTGATTGTTTCCCATCGAGGCAGGCCCTATCATGAGCGTCGCCGAGACGGCGACAGTGCCAGACACCGACGAGACAGGCAAACAAGCGCCCCAACTAGGCAGTGCGCATTCTTTAGGTGCTTCCCACGATGCCACCACCTTCATCAGCCGCCGCCTACTTGTCGACGCGGCGCGACACCAGCTGGGACGCGATGACAAAGAAGCTCACGAAGCTTGCCCCCCTTCGTTAGACGCGGGGATTAGTGCAAAGGCCATTCTCCTGACCCGGGCAAGCTGACCGTCGGAGGGCAAGAAACAGGTCACCGACTTTCGTAGAGGGAGTGTCAACCCCCTGTTTCCGGATTGCCTCGTCCTTGCTTCGAATGTGCAACATTGGAGGCGGAGTTCAGCGAACAAGACGGCCCGTCTGATTGGCCGCATCAAGGTCATCTGATTCCCTAGTCGGGTCAACTAGGGAAGACCGATGTTTTATAAGGGGACACATTGCGTGCAGTGGTGTGTCCTGACGTGTTCCGATATGAACTCAGACATAGTGAGCTGAATTTCAAAGTGCTCTCCCATGGAGTGGGCTTCCATATTTGGAGCCACTGTAAATATTGTAGAATAAACCCTTTTTTCTATCGCTCTTACTCCCGGACGTACTCATCCCTTTGGCTGAAGAATCACCGGCCTAAACGCTACCCGATATCCCAACGAACTGGCAGCAGCGGCGGAATAATCTCCGACCCGCAACAACGGATGGCAGCGCTGAGATGAAACGCCAACCCGTTCATAACAAACTGGTGGCAGCGGTGGGATGGACGCTGCAGCCGACGCCAGTCACCAACAACTGATTCACGAGCGACAGGATGACAGCGGCAAGATGGAACCTGCAGCCAACGCCAATCGCCAACTGGTTCGCGAGCGGCTGGATGAATGCAGCGCAGCATGACTGCACGGTACAGGGTGAGTGCCTGGCTTTGCGCTTGAGTCATCGGATCTTTTAGCCTAGACTTTCTAAAAACCGATGAAGCGTGTACAACTGCCCATTTGATACTGTGGCTGTTGCGCATCAGCAGAAAGAGCTTTCAGCATAGATCTGAACCAGCTACTAAAGTCAGACCTCATTCTTGTGTGGGAGTAATTTTAAAGTGGAGAACTACCGTAATTCTTATCATTTAAAGGCGGCCCAGGGTTTACGTCTCCTTTCAATTGATTCGGTGCGGTGGAGCAGTACTTGGGGACTTGGTGCTACTTCTGTGCATAGGCGTTTGGTTTATGCTATATTTTCCAGGCTTCAAATTCTCTTGGGAAAACAGAATTAACCACTGGTAGTTGTTTTTTTTACTTGCATTGCAATTTGTGCGGGTTTCGCAGCAAGTATTGTGGAATAGCTGAGCCAAAGCCTAAAGTAGTGACCATGGACCTCATGAGTTTGACGAGAGCTAGCTTGTTGCGGTTGTGTGAAGAGCTCGATGTAGAGGTAGAGGATGATAAATCGGAAGCCGAAATTAGAGCCATTTTAGAAAGCAACAGTGATGATGAATACTTTGAATATTTCGGCAACTCCATTCTAAAAGAACAGGAACAGGAAGCAATTGAGCATGAGCAGGAATTGAAAAGACAGGAATGGATTAGGCAACAACACCAAGAGATAGAAGCTCTCAGTCAGGAGGTTGAAAGATTGGAACAGGGTTTTGAAGTGCAGGAACAGAAATGTCAGGCACCCGTAAAGTAGAGCACGGAAAGTGCAAACAAGTAGCACGCACGGTTATACCGATGGTAGAAAGCAAGGCTGATGCCCGTGAGCCTTATGGTACGTTCACAGGTGTGGACAGATCCGTAGACCGTGGCGTAGCTGTTGAGGAGACCGTTAATGGCGACCGTATTGAGCGCGACGAGATACTGTGCCAATGGAATACTAGAGAAGCAGCTAGGCCAGCTGTGGACGATTTGGCACAGTTATCCAGGGAGTACGTCGCGAAGGTAGCTCTTGCAGAAGCCCGAAGTGGCCCCGAGTCGTCAGACAAGAGCACCTGTGCAGAGTCCAATCGGTCAGGAAAGTGCTCGAAAGCACAATGTAGGCAGGGCAGTGCAGTTATGGACAGCTCCCATTTATACGAGCTAGTTTGTGCAAATGAAAATAGCTGTATTGTCCCTGAGTGTTTGAAGCTCTCCGCCAGTCGAGATTGCATTGAAAGGAATGATTTACCCGCAAATCATTCAGACTGTGCGGTTGAGATAGAAATAGTGACCGATGAAATAAGTGCCGGTCAGCACGAGATTCAAGCGGAAGGCTTGAGAATGAGTACTAGTAAACGTGCTCGGATGAAACGGCGTCGCAAGGTCAGGAATGGCAGACAGGGCAACGCGGCCGAATAAAGGCGCTAAACCCAGTGGGGAGCGCAGTCAAAGAGTTCGAACGGCGCGTTTGTTCCTTGGAATGTTTGCAGATAGGGCGCGTCCGAACCGCCGGACGAGAAAGAAAGAAAGGGCCGTACGGCGCGAATGTTGACAAAAGCGAAGGTGGCGCGAAGGGGGCAATTATGTTCCCCTCGTTCGGTTCTTTTCGAAGTGTGTTAGGCATGACACTGGAGAGCGAACCGGTACGGCGACGCGAATCGGTCACGCGCGGCAGCGGAATCGTCGCACGGCGCTCAGAAGGCATGATGCCTGCTTGTGCAGTGTCGAGGGTGGGCAGTGAGGAGATAACCTACGTGCCCTTTGTACACCCTCGTTACACGAAGAGCCCTCAGACCGCGCCCCGCGAGTACGGCTTAAAGATTTGGCGCAACCGTAAGCTACTCGGAACAAAAAGCGGCAATACCGGGTTTGTGGAACATCATTTTGTTTGTTTCTCTTTCTTTAAATTTAGTGTTGCTAAATGTTTTGAGATCTCCGAACTAGATTTCTATTGCATGTTTTGAGCTTTGTTTAAATTGTTTGTTTTATAAGCTCATCGATACTCTGAAAGAGATGGTTCTCGCGCGTTTAAAATTTTGAAACTTTTTTCGCGTGTTCTTTTTTAAGCCGACAGTCTTCTTTATTTGTGTGTGTGAGCTACGCTTGCAGCGTCAGGTCCAGTCTATTGGTTTAAAGCCTGTAGTGCGCGCTTGATTATCAATAACTATTTAGAAATGTCGCGAGTCTTGTAGTGTTAGCGTGTAATTACGCAAGATTTTTTCTTCTTTGTTTCTTTAGTGTATGTCCTATATGGACAAGAGGAGGAAATTGTTAGTGCGTGATTCGCACGTATTACATCTGAGTTTGTCCGCAAAGTTAAAGCGACTCTGACAGTACATCCATGATGCAAATGTGGCTCGCAATGGCACTGTAGTATGTGCGATAACAGCGGATGTAAAACTGTTCATCGCGTTTGTGCTGCGTATGATATTCATTTATCAGTCTTTAGAGCATTTTCGAATATTCACCTTTGCTCTCTGCAGTACGACGATCTCGTTTTGGAGAAGTTCATGAGAGCTCGCTTTGGCGGCACAAAATTTTGGGTCCCAAATTATTGGGTCAGCGAAGCCTGGTGGATTTAACGGATTTCGGGCGCTTGAGCGCTGTGTGATGCTTTGTCACCAGGACTGCTCTTCTCGTCAGAGGCTGCGAGAAAATTGTGAATCCTGGTCTAATCTTAATATTGTGGTCTTCAGCGAAGTTTAGTGATTTGATGGCTGCTTTGGTGCTATTATTAGATAAGGACAGGTGCTTGATTGTTTGCTAGACCCGATGGCTCTCAGCGCGAGCAGGGCGCTTTCCTGTGCCCTGTGGTTCGTGTGTGTGCTTGTGTATTCCAGGAGAAGGCCACAACGAGGTTAATGCTGGGACCTCATGCTCGAGTGTGTCATCGGCCATCATTTCAAGAAGAAACCCCGAGCTCTCGACCGACCACCGACGCTTCGGGCAACCTGACAGCTGGTCACCCTCAGGTCGGATCTTCCGGCGGGGGAGTAGTCTGTTGCGTCCCGATCGGCCGGGCGCATTCTTTGATTGTTTCCCCGAGGCAGGCCCTATCATGAGCGTCGCCGAGACGGCGACAGTGCCAGACACCGACGAGACAGGCAAACAAGCGCCCCAACTAGGCAGTGCGCATTCTTTAGGTGCTTCCCACGATGCCACCACCTTCATCAGCCGCCGCCTACTTGTCGACGCGGCGCGACACCAGCTGGGACGCGATGACAAAGAAGCTCACGAAGCTTGCCCCCCTTCGTTAGACGCGGGATTAGTGCAAAGGCCATTCTGACCCGGCAAGCTGACCGTCGGAGGGCAAAAACAGGTCACCGACTTTCGTAGAGGGAGTGTCAACCCCCTGTTTCCGGATTGCCTCGTCCTTGCTTCGAATGTGCAACATTGGAGGCGGAGTTCAGCGAACAAGACGGCCCGTCTGATTGGCCGCATCAAGGTCATCTGATTCCCTAGTCGGGTCAACTAGGGAAGACCGATGTTTTATAAGGGGACACATTGCGTGCAGTGGTGTGTCCTGACGTGTTCCGATATGAACTCAGACATGTAGTGAGCTGAATTTCAAAGTGCTCTCCCATGGAGTGGGCTTCCATATTTGGAGCCACTGTAAATATTGTAGAATAAACCCTTTTTTCTATCGCTCTTACTCCCGGACGTACTCATCCCTTTGGCTGAAGAATCACCGGCCTAAACGCTACCCGATATCCCAACGAACTGGCAGCAGCGGCGGAATAATCTCCGACCCGCAACAACGGATGGCAGCGCTGAGATGAAACGCCAACCCGTTCATAACAAATGCAAGAACGGTCTCGCAGCTGTAGATTTTGATGTACGTCAAAGAACCCCAGGAAGTCAAAGTTAATCCGGTGACCTCTACTTAAACATCTCTCAGGTTCCGTGTTGATTTGGTAAGTTACTTAAACAGCATTTGAATAATTATGGAAGGTCCGCACACCACGTTGTTTTATTTGTGCAAACGAAAGGTAAGAAGCTTACACCCCCCCCCATCCCAACGCACACACGCACTTTTTTTTTTTCTGTGATTCGTTTCTGTGTTGTTTCTTTTTTCTGGGGAAGGGGGTACCCATGCATTGACGCTGGCATACATAGATACATAAGAATATTTTGAGTTGTGGTCTGGCAAACACTATCTATCAATTCGTGAATTCCTGGCAATAAAGATAACCGGCGAAAACAATTCACGTGAACGTTTGTTATGACCAACTAATATTAATCTCACTCATCTCTTCAAAAGTCAAATTACGTGGTTTGACTTTCCAAAGCTACGCACACGGGAGACGTTATGAGAGACGCTGTTATCACCTGGCGCGCGGACAAGCGTTTCTGCATTGCGTCACCATCGGAATGTTGCTGCCGCAATCGAACGACTGGCTTCATGCGCAGAACGACATATATAGTATACACCCGAGCCAACGCACCGGGTTCTTTTCCAGGGTTACCAAAATTGCGTAAATTTAAACGGTACGCGAGTGTTCCAAGAGGAGCATTGCCCGCTCGGCGTTCCTCGTTGTCATGGTGAACCCCGCACACAATTAATCGTGTGGGCGCTGTCAACGCGCTCATGCACGGACGCAATATACATGCAAAAACGCACGCACACGCGCGCAGCACAAATTTCCAGCCTGCCTTAACTTTTACCAAAATAGTTCCCCCGGCAAAGTGGGCAAGAAAGCCATCGTTAGATAAGGATTATCGTTCATTGGTTTGTGGCTGCACCGGTGGTGTACTAAAGAAGGAGTTTCCAGTTATCTGGCAAAGCGACGCGGTAATCAAGCATTGGTGTACGAACTGCTATATAGTTCAACGAGCAAGTGACAACTGAACGCATTCCGCTTCACTATACAAATAAAGTGCAATGTCATTCGCTATTTTAACACCACAATCAAAGCGGTGATGTCGTCTCACGTCCACCTATATTCCACGTCCATGTTTAGTTTTCAGGTATAACACGCAGCGGAGTGACATCGAAAAAAAGTAAGGAACGGGAAAAACAAGAGAAGCGCTTTTCTTTTTCCTTTATTTATTTATTTTATTTCTTCCTTCCTTTTTTTTTTTCTTTCACTGCACTGTATTTCTCTAAAGCAGCGTGCAGTGCTCGCTTCTATAAATCGCAGATAAGCCGGAGTTCATTTCCTCCAGGAAACAGTCACCTGAATCAGGATGCACAGCTGGGCGAGTTGATGATAAATCACCTGAAGGTGTCAGCCTTCGGTAGACAACAGAAATTATACGCACGAGCCGCAACTATAAATGCTCATAGGCATGAAGCATCGTCTCGGGCTGGTTCATAGCGTCTCGTAGCGTCGTAATAAAGAACAATTCGTAAGCAGACTGGCACCTGATTGTTGTGCCAGCAAATCCGTATTGAATTTCTATTGCGTACACTTGTAAACACTGCAGTAGGAGGAGCCACGTTGGCCCCGCGTAGATAGTATAGGCAGTTGCTATCGGAGCAGCGCAGCAGATCTGAGAACACGCGATTCTAATTAATATTATTATTATTATTATTATTATTATTATTATTATTATTATTATTATTATTATTATTATTATTATTTTATCTTAGACGCCAAGCGGGTAAGCAGCAAAGTGCAAAATGAACTCTTGGAAAGGTAGAAGGAAGAGAAAGATTACGCCGCGTCTCGGATCAACGCCACCGTTCCGGGATGCCTGTATGTCGCGGTTGAGGGGCGTGGGAGATGTATACTCGCTGGTCCCTGGAAGCCCCGGAGTACGGAAATTGAGGGCCGTGTGTACACACATATATACTTCCCGGGTACGTACTTTCGCACCTAAAATATTCAGGAAAACAACGTTGAGGTCTGCTAGGTGTGGCATCCCTCGACTGTACCGCAAGCGTTGCCTCGTTGCAATCCCCAAGTGCTGAATACTTCGATCTCGATGCCTCGCAAGTTTCACCGTTTGGTGTAGTTTTATTTGCGTCAGAATTCCGGAAATCAGTTCGTTCCTTTACTCTGCAACGAACCGTGCATCATCAGATGCCGCAGACGGGTCTGCAACCTTCATCGTGGCCCTCCACTCATCAGTGGCGTCGGATGTAGGGGTGGGCATCGAGGTGTGTAGCTTTGGAATGACTGTCGCTACACTTTGGAATGACTGTCACTGCGGATGGCGAAGCCTTCGTTGATCTACCATTTGCCGGTGCGGGGAAGACAAAAAAAAAAAAAGCAAAACAAAACAAGTGGGGCTGTAATTATCGGACGAATATTTTCCCCTCCGTATATGAATCCTACATAAAGTGTCCTAACGCAACTTGCCCTAAAGTTGCGCAGTTTGCCGCGATATCTCAGTGGAGAAAACGGTAGACTGAATTATCTAACGTTATTCCTGGAATATCTTTGCACGGAATTAAGCGGTATTGCCAAAAGAGAAGCGCTTCCAGGAGTTTCGAGATTTCGAGTGCAGCCGCTTTCATCGTCGGACGAGTTCTTCCGACTAACTTCGCTTCGCAGCCGATGAAAAGTGACGTCCAGCGCCGCCCGGCCATGTGCTGCAGTGCGCGCACCTCGAAGCGTGAAAAACCATTGCGCCGTCGCCCGAGTGTAGTGCAACCCGCGCAACGCGTGCGTGCAGCAGCGGCGGCGGCGGGGACACAGGGGCCACCGCTCCCCCGGCGGTGGCGGCGGAGGGGGACGCGGTGGACGCCGGAAAGGCCGTTGCCCTCCGCCGCCGCGGCAGACCGCTTTTGCGCGCACTGTGGCGAGCCGGCGTTATTTCGGGAGAAACTCACGCGAGTAGACCGAGTTGATGCAGCGCCGGCTGCCGCCGCACCGGTTCTGCCTTCTCCGGTTTTCGGCGCCGCCCATTTCGGCCAACCGGCCGGCCGCGCGCTCGTCAAGCCCGCGACAGGCCCGTGATCGGATCCCGGTTCACCCGCCGGACACGTGAGCCTTCCAGGGCCAGATCGCATGCACCGGCCGCTAGGGCCAGGCGTAGGTCACCGAGGAAGACAAAGAAAGAAAAAAATAGCAAGACAACGAAAGCTGGCACGGTCTGCCGACGAGAGACGTGACGACATGCACAGCGCGTGCCGGAGCTTTCCGCTTCCGGATGGGAGCGGAAAGCGAGCTTTTATCGAATTACAAACTACGCTAAGCTCATGAATGTCCAGCGCCAATAAGAATAATGCGCGCAGTAGTGAGTTTTCCACAAAGCACATACCTTTGTGGCAAGGCTCGAAGGTCGGTGCGCGTCTAATAAAAACCGCACTGCTTTTTAAAACCGGCTCATGAATTGCCATAGCTGTACAAACATATCCGGACATCCAACGTATGACGGTGAAAACACACTAGATCGCGATCGTGACGAGATATCTCTCGCTGTGTGCGTGGGCGTGCGTGCGTGCGAGGGGGGTCGGCATGATTCTTCATTCACGTGAGGGGTGCAGGAGGGTTGATATGGGGGGTATGCGATATCAACTTCCAGAATATTGTTACAATCGATGAAACGTTTGATTCGGGTGTCCACGAATAGCCCGTCAGAAAGTTCATACCCACCTCAAGAAAAATGAACGGCGCACTTCATAACGCAGACGAGCAAATTGACAACGCGCAAACGTTCTCGCAGAAGGTTGGTGTTTCTTGCTTAGCAAAGGCACCAAGAGATCGATATTCTGACCACCGTGAGTGACATGTAAAGTGACACGTAAAGGCATCAAACTGCAAAAGCCCCATTTTCACTTTTATTCTCACAACTTCGCTTGCGTCGCTTAACATTCTTTTCTTTATTTGTTGGAATTGACGGCCTGTTTTGTCTGAAAGAAAATACAGACAGTGCTTTTAAATTGCGTGGTTTAATTTAGTCCCTCGCTTCCTTTCAAGCATAGTGAAGAACAAAAACGATTTTACTATTTTGACCCGCTGTCCGAAACTTCACATCAGCGCTACTAGATATTCTAGAATCTTGTTCTAGGTTCTATTATGTTGCTCCTTCCTGGTTGAGCCCTTCGTATAAGAGCTAGAGTTTTTGCGAAAAGAACTGCGCGTATCGAAACTCGAGCGTTTCGCGTATAATAGCCAGGCTCAGCACTACTATTGGAGGTGGCCGGGAAGTGCGCGATGGAGAACAGGAGTAAACAGCGAGGACTCGTTCGCGCCCGCTGCCCTATATATGTCGGTCCCTCACAGAACGAGCGCTCGGACACAGCGCATTCCATCAGGGTCACGAGAGCCTATAGCAATGGTAACGCGATGTCGTCAGGCGACACAGGTGTGCGTCTACGTCGCTTTGTGTTTCGTCGGCGTTCCGCGTAATTGACGTATTCCCTCGACGACTATCGGAGCAACAGAGCATGCACGGCATAGAGGACTCGTTGCTACATGCTGCGCGATTGTGGTAGTTCCTCGCGACCAAGGGCCGTGTTCTGAAACGTTCGCCTAGACGAAATCACGCCTAGGCGAAATCAGCGTGCGCGCTGATTGGCTGGTTGAACAAAATTGAATGACGTCGGGCTCAACCACCCAATCAGCTCATCCAATTTTGCTAAAAGAGCCAATCAGCGCACGCCTGAAAGCGAAAAAAGAAATTTCGCCTAGGCGAACGTTTCAGAGTATACGGCCCCAAGCGTGCAAAATAGGGTTGGGCATCGATTAAACAATTTAACCCAATAAATCGAAACCTTTTATTCGATTAATTAACTTATGAATTGGATTTGGGGATTTACGAATGTATGATTATGATGTCCACCACCTCTCTCTCCCCCCAAGAAAAATAATTGGTTGGTTGTGTACGTATCGAATACTTCGAAAGGAAAAAAAAAAACAAATATCGTCCTACAAATACGCAGTTGCCTTTAATGTCACATGGACATATCGAGCCTATCAAACACACTCAAACGGAATCATAAGTCAAGCTGCTGAGGCAAAGGAGCTTGTTAACGTTCTGTGGTAGTATACGTACCACCACGGCACTTGCGAGCATCCCTATAGCTTGTCGCAGGCCCTTTGTTTAACACCTTCGTCATTAAGGGAGTGCTGCAGGAGACTGAATTTTCTCTCCGCCGGCTCGAAGTACAGCGCGTATGCGTGGTGTTTATCCAGCCACGATATATCTTATAGACGGGACAGTGAAGCTCCATCTGTCGCTCCCTTGCTTGCTATTGAGCAAGAGAAGCGGGAACGTTGATGCCGAGTTTGCCTGATATCGCTCATGTGACTTTAACCGATTTATCGCGATCAAGAAAAAAATATCGCTAGTAAGGCGTTCATCGATTAATGCTTTAATAGCATTAATTCATTGTCTAAAACTTGTTTAACAAAGAAAACCAATGCCGATGTGCCGAAGAACGATAACCATGGGGCCGCACAATGCATGTAAGGATTATTTTCGTCCGATTCTCCTTATTTATAATAATCCGCCCCGCTGATTGGCCTATCTCGGAGACAGTTCGTACCAACCAATGACTAAAGGCAAAAATAATTAAAAATTAAAATTATTGTTACAGAATACGTGCCCAAGGGCGTATAACGTAAAACAGCTCCATTGCGATTTTATTCCAATATTTCGACGTCAAACTCTAAATCCCGACGCAACCATCGGGCGGTGACCCGCACCGTTGTTGTTCATGAAGAGCCCAATCAAACGCTCTCATCGCTTATAGGATGTCACTTTTGTTTCCTTTGAAAGTGAATAGCATTGCCTGCCTTGGCACGCTTTTCTTATCTAATTGGCTGACAAGAGCCGAGGAGCGCGCAGAAGTAGAGAGGGTTTGGGTGGGCCCGAGAGAGAGAGATTATAGTTGGAAAAGGTGAAAGGTTGGGTTAAAGTGCAGCGCGATAACTGTCTCTCAATAGAGGACACCTCACACCGCACAGGGGGATGGGGACTGAAAGATAAGAGAAGGGAAAGAGGTCGCAGGAGCGGAAGCAGCAGCAGCATCATCTATTAGGCGCCGCAGGCGCGTGGGTTTTACGTCTGCACTAGCGCACAGGAAGTGGATAATCGGGTGAGGAGGGCGGTGCCGGCGTCTGGCGCTAGGTCCGCTTCCCCTTGCTTAGTTTGCTCTAGCATTCGAAAATCGCAGCGGCGTACTACGGAAGGTTAAAATGCCGCTAAAACGGATCATCAGCGAAGACGAGCTGGCAGAGCGATGTCCCTCACCCTCCCCACTCGTAACAACGTTATACTTTCACGCAATAAATTCTATTGTAAGCAGAGCTGTTCATTTTCCCCGACAGCTTCGAGTTGCCAGTGTCAGGGCCATCGGCGAGCCATCATTTTTTTTTATTTCTTTTGGAATTGAGCAGTCACCGGCTATTCGAAAAAAGGAAAAAAAGTTTTGTTTGGCATATTAATGTTTTTTTAGTGCGTACACGTCACTTTGACGTGCTGAGTTTTCTCGGTTTCGTGACGTAGCGTGACAGACAGGCGATGCTGGCGCAGCCCGAAATATTTTGACCAATAGCGGAGGGCTAATTGCGAGAGAGGCATACAGAATCGGAAATAATTATTTTTCTTTTGTTTGGCCTAGTCATTCTTCATCAGTGTGTACGTACATATCATACCAGATGTTTGCGGTGGTTCGCGTGACAGACAGGCAAAGTGCGGGGGGCCCGAAAAATTGAAAGAGGGAAAATTTTTTTGACCAATCGTGGAGGGCTAGTGGCAGAAATGGACTAGAAACACATCGGAATAGCCTTGCGTTATAGCGCGCCAAGTTCGCGCGAATGCTGGTGTAAATGCAGCATAAGACGACGAAGCCATCCATAAGCCCTGCGGCTTTTTTCTTTTTTCTTTCTTTCTGTAAGTACTGGACCTCAACTGCCTACTGGCGTGATGGGCGCCCTCTGTTTATCAACGTTGCTAGTGAGTCATCACCTTCATCATCATCATCATCATCATCCCACCATCATTACAGTATAGGCCTCCGTGGTATTTCCCTCTGTGTCGTGATGTTCATCATTAACTCTTGGCTCGACCGCGCCCCCCTCACGCGTACTGCGGCTTCGATCAGCAGAGCTTCTACTGCGTCGGCGCCATGATTGGCATTGAAGTGACATTTTCTCCTTTGCTTCGCTGCCGAATAAGAGTAGGGACGAATATGTTTTTTTTTTTTTTATCTTATATTTTATTTTTTATTTTTTTCGAGTGAGAGCGGGTTCTTCTCCACCATAATCATTCCTATAGCTTCGTAAAAACGTGTTCTACCTTGTACGGCGTGGTACATATTTAGAGAAGAGGCCATATTTTGTGTGCGCGAGTGGTAGTGATGATAAGGTTGGGGGAGGTGCTTGCGCGTATAGAGGGGCCACTAGGTGGTTCAAAAGAGAGCCAATGGCATTTCGGTCCTCTGAGCTTCAAATGAATTATGGAAGCAATACATACAGTACGAATGGCACTATAAAAGTGCGAGAGGCTATACCGAAGGTGTTGATTTGGTGTTCTCTATTTTGGACCAATCACGCTCGGGTGTCAGGACATCTGGGCAGTCCCTCTGGCTCCGTGCTAAGATATGACTATGCTTGTGTCATCAGTAGGGGTGGGCGAATGTTCTAAGTTTCGAATACGAATCCAATATTACACACCAACTATTCCTATTGGTATTCGAAAATGAACTATTCGATATTTTCGAATACTTAAAACTAGCAATATATTTCGCAACTTACGACTGTTAAGTTTTGTTAGTGTTATCCGCTTGCTAAACAAAGTATCACAATTATAAGATATGAAGCAACGACAAAAGTTTTCGAAGCAATGCAGAAACAAAATGGGTAATGCAAGCTGTGTTTTCGGTTTGGCGGCAGAAGCCTACATGACATGACGTGGTTTTTGCTTGTAATGTGTCATTTAATGTATTTGGCAGTCAAGTCATGTCGCACCCAACAAATTACATGTCTCCTGGAAATGTCCCACAAATGTACCGATGGGACATCTTGGATATCCCTATAAGATGTGGACTGAACCAAAACACGTCAATTCAATTCAATTCAAGTTTATTACATACTTAAGAGGTTACATAGTTGTGCATATACAGAAGGAGGTCCAAGGTTTTAATCACCGTTGGCGGAACCTCCTGTGCAAGTATAACAAGCAAAACTACACAGTAAAAAAGCAAGCAAAAGAGAGAACATAAATATTACTAAGGCAAAATACATGTAAGTATCATAACATTCACTGGTAGATGGGATTATTTATAGTTTAAAAATAGAAATTGTTTTAGCTTTTTCTTAAACATTTGCAAACAAGTAACAGATTTTATATGCGTAGGTAAACTATTCCAAAACGTTAGTGAAGAAAAAAGCAAAGTGGATCTACCATAATTAGTACGGATACTAGGCAAGAGCAAGTTACGATGAGTAGCGAAGCGAATAGAATTGGGATTAGAGAGCACATGTTGTGGGAAAATGTCTAAAGTCATAGGAACGTTCGTAGGAACGTTCGTAGGAACGTTTTGGCAACATGGACTTTCCAACAAAAAGTTCCTCCCAGGGAACGCTCAAGATGGTTACTCATTAATTTCTCGGCGCCGGTTGAGTATAATTAACCGCTTCACTGACTGCATCATTTTGACATATAAAAGCACATATGAGCGAAATTTCGCGCACCTACAGCCACTGTGAGCGGTACTCACGTTGCCGGTGCAACAGCATGCAGAGACAGGTAATTGGGGTCACTCTTTATCGCTTCCTGTGCATTTGCAGATGTCACGCAAAATAAAAGCCAAGCGATCTGCTGACTCCTTCAACGTCGCCGCTTGTTCCTGTCTGTCACAGGGCGTATACTATATCATATGCCATGACTGTGTATACTAATATATGTAGTCATCACGTTATACGTCATCTGCAGTGACAGAAACAATTAAATGGCAAGGCTAATGGAATCAGCAGATCGGTTGCGTTTGATGTTCCATGACATCTCCAAATGCACAGGTAGCGATGAACACAGTGACCACAATCGCGTGTGTCTCTACATGCTGTATACCGGCAACATGTGTGTACCGCTCGCAATGGTTGTAGATGCACAAAATTTGGCCCACACGTACATTGCACAATATTGTGTGTTTGTACAGCAAAAAGGCATAATTCGAAGATCTGTTTCACATTAGGCACTTTCTATTTGTAAAAATACATTTGTTAACAGAGCAAAGGTTGTACAGCAAGATCACAATGAACACATCCTTTCGTCGTTATTTCAGTAAGTAGAAAACTTGAAACAATAACTAACCTTGCATGGAAGCAGACACATTCTGTGTGTCTGGCGTTAAATGTTTACAAAAAGAATGCACAGTGTTTACAATAAGAGGAAACTTCAGCTCGAGGGCTCCTATCTAAATATATAAGAAAGAAAAAATAGTTGTTCTCGGCAACCATTGCGCCGCCATTTTTTTTTTTTTTAATTGATTTATTCTGTAGGAAGGCACACGTGTTGTGAACTTCAGATCGGGCCACTCAGCAGTAACACTAGTCGTTATTTTCCATGCTGTTGTTGAAATTATGAAAAGTGAATAAAACACAGCAAAACAAGATGAATGCACCTAAAGCTTCGGTAAGTTTCCACATAGCTTCGTGTAATCTTTCTACAGCACTCACGCTCTAATCACTACTACTTAAGCCAAACTGCTGCGCAGAAAATATGCCATAGCATAAGTACAAATAACTTAAAGTGGTTGTGAACCTTTTAGGCATGGTCAAGCAGTATTTGCATGGAAATCTTAGCAACAAACTTCTCAGCCATGTACTACTGTGCCACCATTCTAAAGGAAGCAGCTCTTGGTCTGGTCGACATTATCAGGTAAGATCGAACTAAACATTTTATATACTTTACCCCATAAAGTCAAATATGTCTTGTCAAAGTCAAACTTGAGTTGGTATCCCAGCCACGGCGGCAGCATTTCGATGGGGGCGAAATGCGAAAACACCCGTGTACTTAGGATTAGGTGCACGTTAAAGAACCCCAGGTGGTCAAAATTATTCCGGAGTCCCCCCACTACGGCGTGCCTCATAATCAGATAGTGGTTTTGGCACGTAAAACACAATAATTTACCTCACACATAGCTGATTTGAGAATGGAAACACGCCGGAGCGAAGTTTCAGTTGTGGATAGCTCAGCAAAGTAATTACTAGTTAATTACAATGCTAATTCATGCTAACACACACACACACAACACCACACACACACACACACACACACGCGCGCACGCACGCACGCACGCACGCACGCACGCACACCACGCACGCACGCACGCACGCACGCACACACACACACACACCACACACACACACACACACACACACACACACACACAACACACACACACACACACACACATTCTAGACAACTGTCTTGACCTCCGTACAAAATACTTAGCCCAAGTACAGCAGTAAGCAATCAGGACCCAAATTACACTGACAATTTCATAACAGATTACGTTCACCACGATGATAATGCTCCACAAGCGGACGTCAGCTAGATCGGCAGGAACTCTGCTTCAAGCGGAAGAGGCACTGATGGCGCAAGGCCAAGGTGGCACGCGTGGCAACCCGTTCCCGTACCGCCGTTGATGGTTATCGGCATGCGAGAGACTCCCGGCCCCACTCGAAACTGACGTTGAAAGCCAGAGGGACTTGGAGCTGCCAATCACGGTCGTCGATCGACACGAACGGAAAGCAGGCCCGATCCAGTTTATGCGTAATCTCTTGTCGTGCGGACGGTTCAACGTGGTTGAATCTCGCAGATCTTCCTGCCAAGAGCCAAATTTTAAAGCAAGGCTTTCCTTGCGACTAGCGTCGACGTGTCACAGTATTCGGCATAGTTTGTGAACGGTGTAGTGCATAAACGTAAATATTGCATGGTATTAAAGTTATGACATGTGCGGTGCATAAACATTGTGTGAGATTACATGCTGCTCAGGGTGGAAATAAAGACACGCATCGCATTTAGCTGTCTATCATTTAATTACCCGCTTCACGAAGACCTTCGCTTTAGATAAAACATCACCACCTGCATCACCTTTTTGTCGTCATTTTGAGTTTGTGACTCTCACGGAGCATAGTTCCATTGGACGAACGGGCAAAAAAAAAAAAAAAAAAAGAAAAAAAAAAAGCTGAGCTCACATTATAAACCAGCTATCGTCCTATATTCCTCTCATCTAGGTGTGGTCAACAGCTGCAGCATATAATTACAGTTGATACAATGGAGATATATATATATATATATATATTTAGAGCACGTCCGGCAAGATTGCTTCACTGTCAGCTTTCTTTCCATATTTATTTACGTACAGTGTGCGTATGTGTGTGTATGCGAGAGGGGTGCGTGTATGCGAGCGCATACATGTTTTTCAGCACGCAAAACACACACAGACACACACACACGCACGCACACAAAGACGAAAAAAAAAACTATAGAGAATCGGGAAAAGCCTTCGTGAGTATGCATTATTCCATACTATCAGCTCAAGTAAGCACGGTGGGTGAGCCACAAAACACACAGAAGCCTCAGGTGAAGGATTCGTTTTCACTGCCATCTCGCGACGAGACGGAACCTGACAAGCGTGCAATGAAGTCCTTTGTGATCGCGAAGAACGTTTGTTCTCACTGTCGCCTTGTGACCTCGATGTTCAATCATGGAAAAGGCACACACCGACGGCTCATTGTGCAAAGCGCTTCGCTTACGCTGCGTAGAGGACTCGGGGGAAGATCGCTCACTTGTGCGGGCAGGCATTCATAACAGCCACCTAACGTTATTGCAAGTCATTCAAAATTGAGCTGTTCGTCTAATAACATTTTCATCTCGTAGCATTAGCGCGAATGAGTTATTACATGCTCATAATATTTTGAATTTGACTGATCTTGTTAAGTATAACCTCGCCATTTTTATTTTTAGGGCAATAGACTAAATATTCCAGTAACCATCATACCGAAGACGTCTCTTGTTATTGTAAATAATGCTAGATTTGCAGAGAATGTGAACTTTATTTTACCCAGCGTTCGCACCAACTACGACAAGCAGTCATTACACTTTTCAGCTTTATCTCTCTGGAACACATTACCATTTACTTTAAAATTGTTGAAAGCTCACAGGTTTCATATAGAACTTAAGCACTTTCTCTTAACTTCATCCAACTCATTTTTCACAGAATAGTATGTTTTTTTTTTCTTTTCTTTTTTTAACATATTTTAACTGTTTCTCTTTTTATTTCCTGCATTTTTTTTCTCATTTTCTTGGAAAATGACCTTTGTAGTTTTCCCTATTACTGACTAATCCGCAGCTTTGTTATTATTTAATGCATTCAACTGCTGCATTTTTTGTTTATTTATGTCTTGTCTCCTAAAAACTTTTATTATCGTTAACTTTACATGTTGCCATTGTTGTTTGTATTAACAATTATTGTCATCTAGCATCGGAGGTCCCATTTCAGTTTCTAACTACGGGACCTCCTTCTGTATATACTTATCATGTAATTATCCCCGTTTTTGTCTTGAATAAACTGATTCTGATAGAGTATACGCTTTTTCTGTTTTACCAACGCGGCACACGTTGAATTTGACAACAGTGAACGAAACAACCAGGAGACAAAGATATAAAAGAAGCAAAAAAGAAAAAGACGCGGCCAGTCTTATGTTTGTTGCCACCTTGTTTTAAGCTAAACGGCCATTTTCGGGGCGAAATTGCAAAATCTCCTAGCCGGTTCGCTCAGATGCCTCGAACAGACCCAACAGAAAGGAGTAAAGTTAGCCGGGTGTCACTTGTGGCGAGGAAAGCCACAGGGAGGCTAGTTTACGCCGTGGCCTGCAATTAAATCACACGTGCAGCGACAACCCCCGTGCGTGGGGCTCTCCGCATTTTTGGGGGCGGTGTTGCTGAGCGGACGCGTGTGCATTCACGGGCAAGGGCAGCGCGCGCCCTTGGCATCTCGCTCGGCGGGTGACGCGGCTTCGGGAGGAGGCAGCCGGCCGACGTGCTCGGCGGTGCGTGGCTCCTGTATGCTCGCCGCGTTTCTCCGTTCGCAAAGGCGCGCGGGCGCTAACCATTCAGACACCGGCGTGCTGCGATGACCGCGCGATCGCCCGCAGCGTCCACCGAGGTACAGATATAGCTGGCCCGGTTGCATAGGCGTACACCACTTTGCCCGAACATCATGTTCTCCGTGGGAAGTTTAGTCCCACATTCCGTCTTTCTTCTGGGCTGGCAGCAGCTAAGTCCGACCGCGACACGTCGGCACGCTACAAGCGCGGATTCATTCACTGGCGACGCTCATGCGACTCTATCAAGGAGACGAAAGCGGCCGGGATCGCCACTTTTTTCAACGGATGTAGTACAGCCTTCATTCAACACACTTAAAACGCTTGGATCGATTTTTTTTTCTTCTTTATAATGACTGAAGTAAGATCTAAGTTCCGTCGAACATGTCACGCCTTTTCAGAGATTCCTCGAGCGCGCAGCTTTATATATAGTGACGCTCTGAAGTTACGATCGCATGTGACAAGGATTCTTCTCACGGTACAGAGCTAGTAGCGTTCATACATAGTGCACCACGGCTCTCATTGCACGACCTGCATTCAATTCTTAATAAGCGTTCTATTATGGGATGATTAGAAAAGGGCGGCGGATTCCTCTAAACGCGCCGACGGTTGGCTTCATGTCGGCCCGAATTTGGCACACGGGGAACTCGTGGGACATGTCCTGATTATGATTATTTAAATTGTAGGGTTTAACGTCTCAATGAAGCACACAGTGTATGAGAGACGCAGTGTGCGTTTGTCCGCTACATCGCCACTCTATATAATATATATATATATATATATATATATATATATATATATATATATATATATATATATAGTACGAGGCAGTTTTAAAGCTATATTATGAGAATAAGGGGATCTAATACAATAATTAGGCTTCGTGATCGCCATTGGTGCCCGCGTATGTATACAGCAAAACGTATCTGCTGTCTTATACGACCTTTAAAGCGCGGCCACAGAGCTCTG
The DNA here is from genome assembly GCF_013339745.2 of Dermacentor silvarum. Classification (NCBI taxonomy): domain Eukaryota; kingdom Metazoa; phylum Arthropoda; class Arachnida; order Ixodida; family Ixodidae; genus Dermacentor; species Dermacentor silvarum. The sequence continues at coordinate 76,862 of NW_023606559.1, forward strand.
AAACCGACCATTCGAGTATGCCATGAGATTACGACCGTGTGCGCTACGATTAGATTGTGGCCGTGTGCGCTACGATTAGATTGCGAAAAGAGAGCAGACGAAGTCCGAATACAGCAAACGCGAACTTTATTTCTTTTGTTCCATTTTTCACTCGTGTTCGCCGTCCTGTCGCAATACACACCGCGCGCCCACGACGCGCGAGGCGATCTCAGGCTCGCTAGCGGCCCACGCGTTCAAGGTCGCATGAAGTCACTTCCAGCGAAAAATCGATGCCATGCGCGCGGAGTCCCGTTCTGCACCGGACGCATACACGCAATCGCCCACTGTAGTAGACTGCTGCTACGAAATTCAGAGCAAGAACAACAAAACAGAACAGTTCGGGGGCTGCAATTGTTGCCTGGCGACACCGCGTGAAAGCAAGAAGTCGATAATGTACGCGCGCGTTCAGAGAGTGCCGGCCAGAATGTCAGCGGTCTATCGCGCTTCATCCTCTCAGAGACTCGTCGTCATGCAGAACAAAAATTGTCATAGCAGTGCGTGCACTTTCGCGGGAACTGCAGTTACACGGGAAAAACGACCGAGGTGCGCGTCAGGACGACTCGCATACAGTTTTCAACGAGGATTTTGCACTGAATGATCACGTTAGCTGTGAGGGTTTGTCACGTCACCGGAAACTTTGGAAGTCGCAGGAAACAGCACGACTGAAAGAAGTGCTTGTGTTTGCATACGAACAGTAATATATGAACAGGTGACTAACAGCTAGAAATCGGTTAGATTGATTCGTGGGGTTTAAGTCCCGAAGCAACGTTGATGTATATGAGAGACGCCGTAGTGGAGGGCTCCAGATTAATTTTGACCACCTGAGATTCCTTAACGTGCACCTAAATCTATACACACGAGCGTTTTTGCATTTCGCACCCATCAAAATGCGGCCGCCACGGCCGGGAATCGCAACCCGCGACCTCGTGCCGGCTGCACCTGTCTATCATGTTTGTTTAAAAGGATGGTGTTGGGGGGAAAAAAAAGAAAGAAAAACACTGCCTATTACAGCGACATATCTGAATGACGAATCCAAATTTACTCACACGGGGAGAAAACAGAAATACCTAAATTCCATGTAATCGTTTTCGGCTGCACAGACCTGAGATCGCTTGCGTGTTGTCGTTAACAGGCCCCAGTGTCATACGGTAAGGTCGCGGGTGTGTATGCCTATAGGCTGCTTTTTGTCAGGGGTCGCAGCGTCAATTTACTTCTTGTTGAAGAAGGTTGAGCTGAGCACTGTAAGCTGTTTTCTTCTTCTACGCAGTCCCATTTATTACTTCTCGCGTATGGTATATTTCGTCGTCATACATGCAGTAAGTTGAATGAAGAATACAGCCAGGTATGAGTTGTGCTGGTGGCGCAAACACCGAAAAAGTGACGTTTAGTAATTGAGCGGGGATATTTCCGCGCATCGTGCACGAATTCCCCGGACCGGGGGCTTGTACAGATGATCGTTCTCTATGGTGGCCCCCGCGGGCCACGTTTCGCTGATGGCAGGCGCGGAGGAGCCCCGAGGCTGCTCCGGCGGCTGGCCTCTTGTTCCCAGCAGCCACGCGGCGGGGCGGATGTGTTTTTTGCGTCTCGTCGTCGGTGTGTTTATAGTTGGCTAACTTTCCTCCTGAAAGAGCGGAAGCGAGGAGGGCAAGTAAAACGGAGCAAAAGAGCCCGCACGCCGCCGCCGGGACGGCCAGCATGGTGCGAAGAAGCAGAGACAGAGTGCGGAGGAAGGGGCAAGGCATAAAGAAAAGACAGCTGGAGAAGAAGTCAGCCCAGTGCACTTCCCCGTCTAGACCGGGGAGCTCACTGGCCGGCGCAACAGGAGCGGACGCCCGAGGCTGGCGAAGAAGAGGCCCTACGGCGGAAGCGCAAGAACATCGTCTGGATTCTAAAAGTTACGGCCGGGCTGCCACTGGATGCTGTTTGGAAGGCGTGGTTTGCGACTCGGCGCGGAAAACCAAATATGCTGCTACAAGAGACTACGTACACGTATACTGTTATGAGTACGCAGAAACCCGAACGCACGATCTTGTGCTTTCGCCTCTCATTTCGTTGCCCCTTTCGTGGACTCTCGAGTCGTTCGCCTTCGCGTCGACAGTGGTGCCTGCAGGCACTGTGATTTGAAACAAAGGCGTCAGACCCATTGGATCTCAGCAAAAACACTCCTTATAGGCTTAGATATTTGATCTCGGGAAAAACACTGCTTAGACTTAGATGAGCTAAGCGCAAAAATAGTTGAGTGCGAATCTCATGGATCCATGTAAGACAGTTCCAAGAATGTTTCCTCGGCGCATGACGATGTGTCTTGCAATAAGGAATAGCATAAAACTTACGTTCAATAGGAGGCAATACTGATTATATATATATATATATATATATATATATATATATATATATATATATTGATTGATGATGATTGCAGTGACTACAGAAAAAATGAATAAATGCCCCCTCCGTAGGATTTTCTCTGTGCATGACGCACACATTTAGGGCCACGTTCGATGGAGGCAACGCAAACGCTCACAAGAGCCACGCCTGCGAAACCCCTTCGCGCTAGCGCTCCTCAAGCAACGCAGGAATTTGGCTCCTAGTAGGAATGTGCGAGCACCGAGCGGGGCGCTGCTCCGTTGGGACGGCGCACACCGCCGCGGTTCGCAGATCCACGCTGCGAGACGTTCTGTGGCGAGACTTGCCCGTACTGTGCCTCCCGAGCGGTTCGCTATAAAAGGCAATGCTCTCTCGAGACGACACGACGCTGGCAGGAAGGAAAGGGGAAGAAAAAAAAAAAGGCCAAACACAAAGTGAGTGAAGACTGAGAAGTGCGGCGGCATCTCTCCGCCACGGAGCCCCGCGCTCCATTGCGTCCGCGATAGCGCTATACAACGACGCGCTGGCGAAGCGTTTCATATGGCGAAGGAAAGCGCTTGTTTCTCGCCCCAGTATGATGATAGGGACTGCACTGATCGGAGCCCAGCTGACGGCATAATTATCCCGCAATTTGCCGCGTTACGAAAAAAAAATAGTAATAATAAAGTAAGGTATAACAGCCACGCAGTAAGTAATGAGCCACGCAGCGCTTGCAAAGCATTGTGCACCATAAGCGACATTCGGTACGAAAACAAAAAAAAAAAAGAAAGAAAAAAGATGACATTGAATTCAATTTTGTTTTCAACATTAACAGCGTTGCGGTCAGTGGACAATATGCTCATATATAACCGTGAGAGGCAGCTGGAAATTCTGATTAGAGATTCATTCCTGGTTTTACGCGAATACGAGTTAGAGGTCAAGGAGGTAGCATACGGTGCTTACGTGTATCGTGCCGCACAAATAATTCAATCGTATTCGGCACAGCGCAAGCGCAGTACACGACGCAGACAGTTTTAGTCACCATCGCTCAGCTAATTAGATTTAGGTGAATCGCAACTGCATCCCATATTTGGCGCTCTCGTTCCGGGAAGATTGTTTGCTGCGCGTTATAAGAATCAATACTCTCTCATTGGAATCAGGCACTTAAAGCAAGCGTCCGGGTGGAATTTGATAATGCACATATTGTTATCCGGCAATGGCACATTTTTTCTTTCTGCTTTTAATTTTACACCACAGCCTAGAAAAGCTGCTATAAATTATGAGTGACACGCGCTTTCGGCAAATTCAAAGTCACCTCTGCAGGAAAGAAAAACGCACGTTATTGTTCGACGTTCGACAAACAACGGATACTATGTGAAAAAAAACCCGGAATATTTTAACCGACACTCGCGTTGCGTCACAGTCAACTCGCCGCACCGACATGTGTTTTCAAAGGCAAGCTTCAAAAGCGCTCTCTGACGTGTACGCACGTTTCTCCCTCGCGACCGCACGGCTCATCTCCGCCGAACAGCTGGCCGCCTGCCAGATGTGGCCTCTCCGTCTCGTATGCGGGGCCATTGGTGGCCACATTAGGCATAAAAAGTAGAGGTGTGCCAATATTCGAAACTTTCGAATAGCCATCATTTGTAAATGCGAATATTTTTCGGATATTTCAAAACGTCAACTGCGCCCAAATAAACATAAAATCCGAGCAAACGTACCGTAAATTCTCACTCCCTCGGGCATAGTATAGACATAAAACACGGGAACTTGCGCAGTGGAGCAGGCCATATACGTCACTTGGGTTGCCGTATTTTACAGTCTGTACAGCGATCATTCGCACTCGAAAAATACCTGTGCATGCGAAGAAACTACACTTGTTTGCTCCCAATGCTCCAACTGTGCTTTTAATAAACAATGCTTCATAACGTACTTTGTAATGACAGAAACTTGCTAACGTTAAGAATATACTGCGATGCGAACATCGTTTTATATTAACTGTGATAACGGCTGTTCATTGTTCGAAAAGTATTCGATTCGGTCTCAAAAATTACCATTCGCACATCCCTAATAAAAAGCTTCTTGCAATGCACGCGGATAATTCATTTTGCTCGGTTTCTGTACTTCCTCCATCCCTAAGTAATTGGGTATGGCTCGTATCGACCATGACAATGTCTTGCGGCGTGCGTGCAGGCCACACCCACAGCTATTCCATCAGTCAGTAAAATGGTCAGCTGTACAAATATTCTAAATTGCACCAAAACCATAAGCATGAAATTACTTTCAGCAGGAGCTGGCGTTTCGTTTTATTTATAACTATTTTGATAAAAGTAGATTAGAATATAATTTATTCTACTTCCTTATAGAATAGACTACACTAGAATAAACCAAATAGATCAATTGTCGACGTATACTGACGAGCGACGACTACTCCGTTCTTTGACGTGCGACAAACCTTGGCTGTACCGGCGTTTTGCACACGTACCAATCACAGCGCGACGTGGAACCGGCCAGGTGACCCCGCGTGCAACAACAAACAAATTGCACCCGCTTATAATCTCAAAGATTGGCCATGAAATGCAGTCTGTCAAAAATTAAAAAAAAATATAATTATGGGGTTTTACGTGCCAGAACCACAATATAATTATGAGGCACGCCGTATTGGCGGACGCCTGAATAATTCGGACCGCCTGGGGTTCTTTAACGTGCACCTAAATCTAAGTACACGGACGTTTTCGCATTTCGCCCGCATCGAAATGCGGCCGCTGTTTCCGGGATTCGATCCCGCGATCTCGTGCTTAGCAGCTCAACACCATAGCCACTAAGCAACTACGGCGGGTGCATTCGGTCAGTAAGCATCCAGTGGGCAGACGAAACGCTACGCCTATCCCCTCCAATATTAGCTGGCATCAAATTGTATTTTAAGACAGACCATGCCTATAGTAAAGCGTCCTGCAAAACAATGGCTTGAGCGAGCATTTAAGGATGTCTTGACAAGTGAGTGGCGCGGAAGACGATAGAACAATCTATTAGTTTCTCTCATACAGCAATTATCCGCGACGATTTTCATACGAAATAAAGAAAAAGAAAAGTAATGCAACCAGTATTTTCGTATTTCCGTGAATAAGTTCTCTCCAGGCGTGCGCTCCGATAATTCTGCCTGATGATGAAGCATAGCGATATTTAGTTTGAGCCGACGATTCCAAGTTACCAAATACCGCGAGCTAAATGGGGCCCGTAGGCGTGTTTCCGCTAATAACTTGTGCTGTTCTCCACTGCGGCGTATACCACCGCACCCCACATGGTTTCTAACGCGAAACATTAACTGATACTGTTGCGAACGCTCGTGTCTACCAAGAATTTGCCCCCAAAATATGTAACACATCTCATGCCATCGCTTACAAACACACAGAGTGGGCTGCCGCGTGCCAGTTTCACTGCCACTGGCTCGGCGAGACTAAGCAACATTTTATTCAAAAGGACTTGTTGCTGGGCAGCTCCATTTACGATAAATTATTCTTAACGGCGCGAGAACAGACACCACAGAGAGAACACGGCACACAAAACCGCTTGTTGTGTGCGTGCGTGCGTGTGCGTGCATGGCTCGTTACAATGAATTATTTGGAGCCTATCTTGAAGATGTTCATGAGGCCTAAGTGACCTATACTAGTAATAAATAGAGCTGATTTGCTGTCGTTGTCGTCGTTGTTATCATTTGTTGCATGGACGTGAGTCGTGCGCACGCTTGCAATTGCTTAACTCGTACCGCGAGTTCCGCATTTTTCTCGTCCCCGAAGGATGAACGCTGGAAGAGTGAGCTTCTTGCCATGGGCGTCCGAGATTACAGACTATATAGTACTCTTTCACAAAGCACTCGGTTGTATAAGTAACATCAGCGGCACGTACATCACAAGTCGTGCAACGGCGATGGCCGATCAGACGGCAACGGCGATGGCCGTCGTTCATTATTAATCTTATTCGGGGCACACGACGTTTCGGGGATTGTTTTGGTCAGCCCAGGCCTTTTATTTCCTCCGCTCGGGGCCGACCGCGCCAGACTGCTTGACCTTCATGCGATAAAGACCCGGGTCTACTCGCCTCGTTTTGTTCTGCTCTCGTGGCGACCCCCTCTCGTACCGCGAAGACGAGGAGAGAAGCCGACCGGCCAGTGCCCACGCCGCCGCTCACCAACGCAAAATCTCCTTTTCTCTCTCTCCCTCTCTCCTTTTTTTCACGGCCACGGATACGTATACAAAGCGGCAACCGCAACCGCAGTACACACGTGTACACGTCCTGTGGTGCGGTGACGTCCTTTCTTTCTTTCTTTCTTTCTTTCTTTCTTTCTTTCTTTCTTTCTCTTCGTTCTCCGCCGCGTGCAAAATCGAGGGTTCCCTTTAATGGCCTCTGTAGAGCGCACTCATTCTAGGCGCGTCATTAATTAAGCCGATGGCGGAAGCGAGTCGGAGCCGCGTGGCGACTCGAATGTACTTCGCTCGCCTGCTGTTCTGAATAAAGTTTATTGTCTCTCTCTCTCTGCTCAAGTTGCGGGGAGACTGCGCCGTTCGCCTCTTGTTTAAACTCGCGGCAGCGTTGTCTCCGCGTTTTGTTTGTCGTGCAGAGGAATTAAGCGTCTTCTATTGCGTCTTGTTTCCGGTCCGAACTGAAATTTTGCTGTTTGTTAGTGGTGCGCCTCAAAACTTGAATAACTGGAAATTATAATTGCGAATATATATATATATATATAATATATATATATATATACATTTTAAATCCGCTTGTCAGTGTCCGCAGTAACCGCGAGAACGCAATCGCTAAAATAAAGAAAGGGTGGAGACAAAAAGGATGTCCCGTGAGCTCAATGTTTGTGGGCGCTCTTTTTTATTTTCGATTTTAGCGATCCTTCGAACGCGGTATCCTATTTGCGTAGCTCTTTGGAAGAGTTGGTTTATTGAAATTTCATCGCTCAACAAATAATGTGCAAGACGGGCTCCAAATTGTTCAAATGCATTGACCACATAGAACAATACTTAGAAAGTTCATTTACGTAACTTCCTTAATTACGCACATCAATGCGCAAATTACTCCTCAGCTACCTACTATTGGACAACCGAATGGTAAACGTAGCGTCACCATGACTTATAATGCTCTGATTTTGAAGTTTTGGTACAGCTAAAGGAAAAAAAAATGTTTTGCATAACCCTTATTTGTAATCATCAGTTAGAAAAAAAAATATTTTTCCGTATTTTCTCCTTCGGCTTCAATTGTATGCCGGCTTGATATAGCTGCTAGTAAAACACTTGAGCTCGTCGTGTCCCCTTATCCTGTTCTTTACTAGTAGCCTCACTAGTGACAGAGCTTTTAAGGCACGGACTCTATGAGCCCATTGCAAATTGCCTACTTGCCTACTGTAATTGCCTACAGGAGTGCACCGTTCTGTGGATGGCCGTTTTGACGCAGGGTACGCAATATACATAGTGTCCGCAAAAATAATAATAAATAAATAAATAATATAAATAAATAATAAATAAATAAATAAATAAAAATAAATAATAAATAAATAATAAAATAACTTTGCCATCGAATTGTTTTTACATTGAGGCATATACAAGTGAATCCTTAAAACTTATGCAAGAGCTCTGATAGGGGATCGCAGAGTATACACATAAGTGGTGAGAGGCATATTTTCATTATGAGAAAGGACGTGAAATTGCGTCACAAGGAAAAGCGGTGACATGTATATACACCTGCACAGGCAACACGGCCACAAGGATGCATAAAACAGGCGACAGTAAAAGTTACGATTTGCCAAATAAGCGAAGTTTATTTTATTTATTTTTTTATTGCAGGAGGCACTGGAGAAATGGCGGATGATAATGATCAAGCTTTATTTACTACGGATGACCCATTGGCCTAAAGGGTAGAAGGATATGGGAGTTGGGAAATCAAGATCAAGGTGGCCAGCAGTCGAGAGTTGCAACGCTCTACACCATGCGGAGAATGCCCGACTCCACCGCAAAGGCGTAGAGCGAACGCCACTTGGTCTCGGTGCTTCCGAAGTGGCCTTGGTGCTTCCGCCGGAGGGCCTCGAACTTCGGGCAGTCCCACAACAGGTGTCGGACTGTTGATGCAGCCGTCGTGTTGCACGCAGGGCAAAATGCATGTGCAGAGGCAAGTGAGCCACAGCGTCTCCCGATAATTTTTTTTTTCTATTTTTACAAGCACGCCGGCACGGCAGTACGTTCGGAGTTCGTGCCACACAAGTGAGGGCCTTGTGCACTAGCACGTGACAAGCTATAGGCAGGCCGTATGCAGTGAGTCGTCTTTGGGTGTGTAGCCTGTCAGGAACTCTCGGCGTCTTCGTTGTTCAAAGCAGCTGATCGAGCGGCGTCGCCGTAATGGGACACGAAGGTTATACGTCGCGCGGCGGTCGAAAGCTAAGATCTCGCTCGCAGCGGCGTGCGCCGCTTCGTTGCCCAGGACACCAGAGTGGCCGGGAACCCACGCCACACGCGTATCGATACAGTCAGCCGTGCGCAGCCGTCTGCTGCTCTCTGCAATTATTGTGCCAATGGGGTCGTTGAGAGGCGCACGTAATACGCGCACCGCCAGCGGGCTGTCCATGTAGACATTAACCGAGGATTTCTCACGAGCTCTAATCAGGGTGTCGCGGATCGCTAGTAGTTCAGTCGTCAATACGTCCGGAGATCCTTGGTCTCCAAAGTCGCATTCCTAGGCACATGTTGATTCCAAATCAATACGGTGAAACCCAACTGCGGTTCGTGTGCAATGGGATGTGGTGTGGAAGGCAGTGTCCGTGCAAATGTGAGCATGCTTCGGTGCGAGCAAAGCTCTCCACGTGTCGGTTCGCGTAGTGCTGTCTGCGCTCAGGGTGGCGACGGGGATCCATGCGTCTCGGTATAGAGGTCGGGAGTCGACCAGCTGAGGGAACATTTGCCATGGCGGCGTCAGTGGTGCAAGTTCTAGCTGCCGGTCCATTGTCTCTCTAAGGGCGCGCAGGAGTGCACGGCCGGCTGTTGACTGACGACGAAGCTCGTCTACGCAGCGGCGATGTTCTATTATGTGCTCTAGCGGCGGGAGTTGCACATAACAGCGCAGGTCATCTAACCGGGTGTGACGCGGTAGTCCCGTCATAACGCGCACAACCTTGTACAAGAAGTTCAAGTTCTGGACGTGCTGCATCGTCAACCTGCATGCAGGCTCTATACGTTGCACGAGATACGAGCGTCACCCGCCGTGGTTGCTTAGGGGCTATGGTGTTGGGCTGCTAAGCACGAGGTCGCGGGATCAAATCCTGGCCACGGCGGCCGCATTTTGATGCGCGGCGGAACACCGACATGCGAAAACACCAGTGTACTTAGATTCAGATGCACGTCAAAGAACCCCAGGTGGTCCAACTTATTCCGGAGTTCCCCACTGCGGCGTGCCTCATATTCAGATCGTGGTTTTGGCACGTAAAACACCATCATTTAATTTCAATACGAGCGTCGCAAGTACAAATTGACGTGCTGTCTTGGTTCCGGCGCCTCCGAGACGCACACGATATTCGGCGTGTGAGATGAAGAATGCGACGCCAGGTTGGGCGCATAGCTGCCAATTCCACGTGTCGGGCCGACCGTCTGCTGCGATCGGTACACTAATAATTCTAACACAGTCAGCAGCCACTGAGTAGATGGGTGTCCCCGCGAAGTGCAATGTTACTTGTGCCGGCGTTCGGCATGACCACCAATGCTGAGTGAGCCCGTCTTCTTAGGGGAAATGATCCATTCCCGTACCCCTCAGGAATGTTGCGATTATGTTAATGCGCTTTGAACTGCGGCCACTTGATCCGTCACTCTCTTCACAGGAAGTCCATACCGTAATATCGTCGGAATAGATGGTAAAATAGAGCTCATCCATCTCCTCTAGCTGCCACCTAGGCCAGGCGTGCCATGACCATATTGAACAGCGTCGGGGAGAGAATAGTTTCTCAAGGTACGCCGACTGCGTTAAGATAGCGCCAGGTCTCGTTGACTGGCGCGCAAATTCGAAGGCACGGCCCTCCAAAAAACCCTTGATAAGTTGAGCGGCCGACCTGTGAGTTCCGCCGCGCAAGCTGCGTCCATGACCGCTTTGTGTGTCACAGTATATCGAACGCTTTCTTCAGGTCAACTTCCACTAGAAGGTCCGGTTCACCTCCAGGTTACGACGTGGAACGTGCGTGATCCTCCGAAGGAGGTGCAAGCTGTCGTGCGTACAGGATCGAACGGAACCCAGTCTGGAAAGGGTGGAGCCAGCCTATCGTCTTCAGGTGGAAGGAGGTGCGGGCCAGAACCATGCGCTCGGACAGATTGCACAATACGATGTCAGTGAGATGAAAAAGATGCCATTCGGTCGGGCTTCTGTCTGGCTTAGGGATAGGCACAACAACGGAGTGACGCCAGGACTTCGGCAGCGCGCCGAGGTCCACACGTCGTTGACCAAGGTGAGGAGATCCCTAACTCCGCTGTCATCAAGGTTGAGAAGAATAGATCATGTTGTGCTGTCTTCACCTGGTGTACTGCGTGGGTTGGTGGCATGGAGGGCGGCAAACAGCTCATTCTTGCTGAACTCACGCCTTCTTCAGACAGAACGCAACCTCGTTAATAAGTGTAGGCTTCGGGGCTCTGCCGGCTGCGGAAGAGTACGTGCGGCCTCTTCCTGCAATTTGACAGACATCACTCCAGTGGCTAGCAAGATGTCCTCCGTTGTCCGATGGCGGTGTCGGCCGCTTCTGCTCTCATCAATGGCGCGAAATGTGGACCACATCTTCACCGCACCTGTGGGTTCATTGAAGGAAGCACAGTGGTCCTCCATCGATATCAATGGAGCTAGCGAACATAGCGTCGTGCCGCACCTGGAGTCGACGCACCCTCAGTAGGTCCCTCCGTTGGCTCTATAGTTGGCTTCAAGTGGTCCTATGGTCCCACAGATTGAGTAAGTGGGCATCAGGCGAATGCGTGGGCGAGCACCTCGAGATCGCGTGTAGCCTGCCGGCTGTCTCGGTGTAGGCAGGCGAGTCACCAAAGGTAGGGTGCGCTCGTAGTGGCTATCGCCCTCTGAAGGTGGCCCAGTCAGCAGTGCGAATATACCATCTGGACCGACAGGTAATAGTTCTGTAGACACCGGTCAGATTGGGTTGTGGTCACTGCCCCCATGGCGCTTGAGTGACAGCGTCACTTCCGGACGTCAACGACCCCGGGACTACAAACACGACCCCTGGGACTACGTCAAGTCAGGGGTCGTGTTTCGCTACCGCGGGTGCAGGTCATGGGGTAGGATTGTCGAGGTCGTTTTGCAAAGCAGGCCACGCTCCACTGCATCCACAGTGCGGTACCACGCACCGATGTGTTATCCTATATAGCATCCTATATAGCATCACTACGGTGCAGGGCGTTGAAGTGTGCTTCTTGGCTTTAACAACATAGTTGTTTGGCTGTCGCTGTCGTCATGTCGGATGCTTGGTTGGTATAGTAACCAGAGTCCCGTATTTCACGGCTTGGCCTGCGTTTCCTGCAGCAGCAGGACCCGCGAGTGGCCAGTTATGCAAACCGCAGGCTCAGCTCAGGCCACACGTCCAGAGTCTCCGGCAGTTCCATTGGATAACCGCCGGGGACTCGGGTGCTGTGTCCGGTCCGGTCGTCGATGTGCCTGCCTCTTGAACTGAATCAAGCATGATGGTGGTAAAAGTTTAGTGGCCGTTGCCACCCGCCAACACCGCTCTGTTGCTGCGAGATTCTCGTATGCCGAGGAGTGCTGGCTTAGGATGTCAAGCTGTGCTGTGCTTGCGTTCGTAGTTTGCTTGCCATGCCATGATCTGCTGCTATTGGAAAGACAGAGCTGCGGTGATCGCACTTGTCATCGCCTCAACAAGGACACGCATATCGAAAGGGTTGTGTGTGGCAGTCACGGTACCATGGCTCTTGTGAAGACGACTCATGCTGTATACTCTTGTCACTACATCCCGCAGTATGTTGCGGGACTTGCTGCGCGAGGCCGTCCACCTGCTCCTTGTGTGAGGTGTCGTGCTGCTAGTGGCTCGCTTCTCTACCGTGCCCTGAGCCGCATGTATCCTTCTCACGTGCCTTTCTCGCACTGACCAGTTGTTTCGCCAGTTCTTGCATAGCCGCTTCGATGCGGCTTGATGTCTGCCTGCAGCCTCGTCAGCTGCGGGACTCCGCGGCGTCTTAAGTTACGCTAGAAAACTTGGAGGCCTGGTATTTGCTGTCTTTCAGTCTTTCAGCATATGTCACATTCTTGAGTGGTGTTTTCGAGACGTGGCGATTTTCTGGAGCCAGTTCGTTTGGCTGGACTGTTTGCGCGTTGTGTTCTTTCATCGCGGCTCTTTGCTCCGGGATAAATCCGTTTGCTTTCTTTTACGCTCGTCGTTAGCGATCTTCACAGGACACGTACTGTCAGTGGCTAGGTTAGGATGGCCAGTCTTGTTGCATAAACGGCAGTGTGGTTTGGAAACCGGACATATCGCTACCATCGGCATGGGATGTGCGGCACAAAGCGCAGACGCCAGTGTGGGGCAAAATGTCCTGTTTGTGGCCAGTTTGGTGGCAGTTGTAGCACACGAGGACGCGAGCTGCATAAGAATGTGTCGGTAACAGCTGTCCGGGATACACGATGCACCGCGGTGGCTCCGGTAAGTCCATAGCTGCGAGAACTGTGCCAAGTTTAAAATGAGTGTGGCTATATAGTTATGCTGGCAAGCAGTTCCCCGCAGTTGGCTCTGGTGCGTGGGACTTGTAGATGGAATGGTCTGATTTTGCGGGGTCTGTGTTAGATTACCAAAACGAAATGACCGGGAAGCGCACCGTATACGTATACCAGTATGTTTCGGACCGGAAAAGCAAAGTTTAGTGAATCTCGCATACTTAGAAACAGGATTCTACAGTATTCTGTACAACTTGGATGGGCTGTAGTGCCGTCCAGTATATATTAGTTCGTAGACACTAATATCAAAGTTTATACGATAGCGTATACGAAGAAATTATACAACGTCAGAAGTGTGTTCAATGGAAAGATGTGTCGCGCTTTCTAAAGGACGGTATTGACCCTTTTCGCGGAGCAGTTTGTTTCAGAGAAACGAGATGGCGCTCACGGCGGCGCACCATACGTCTCCTCAGGGACCGCGCACGAATACGAAACCATTACCGCTTCTACCTTGCTTCTGTGCGATCAGCTGTCGGAAATGCAACTGAGTTTTCGCTAACACACTGTGCTCCAATCATGCTAGATTGAATCACGTGAATTGAAGACGTGTGCAGTAGTTGGCAGCAAAAATAGTGACTGGCATTTAAGGAATGGAATGAATCTGTGTGGCCAAGTTCGCGGACCGCTGCTGCAACTGTCCGAACGTGTTACCGGCACTTCGAGATGTACGGCTTTCCTCGAGGATACAGAAATTTGCTCATCCGCCAGCCTTGTATCGCTAACCTTCAAAGAAAGGGCTTCATCCCCAGAACGTCGGCAAGAGTTAGTACCACTTGTTAAACAATGACAAAGGGAGTAGCACCGCTTCCTGTCATAGTAAGTTTAGCGCACGTTATCTATACAAATCTGTCCCAAATGGCAGGAAAAATTACGCCCACTCTATCGCCGACGTATCAAGAATAAGTGAATGGGCGCACACTTGAATATATGCGCACTATACACGCACAATAAATGACGGACTACACCGATGGCGCACGAATGGTCGAAGCTGAATGTTTCGTGACGCTCCACAAGAGTAAGCGAGTTAATAGGTATATATATTTGCTACAAGTATTACAATGTACAAACAGCTACGTTTCAAGCCTTGTGCGTAGCAGAACAATCTATCAGAACTGAGCACCCGCGAGCGATTAGGCAAAAAAATCAGATAGTGCCGCACCGAGGAACTTCACTGAGTCAGAAACTGACAAGCCACTGCTTCAAATATTTGCCGAATAAAAGAGCAAAACACACTAATCCTGACTGAATTCATGAGCGGATGTTTGGATAGCTTGGAATACATATTTAGCCCCGCTTTTAGAACAAGCACCATATAGACGTCAGACTCTGCCCAGGCGGCGCTGCGGAAAAACCCGCCACCAGCGCCCCCATCGCAGCCTTGGCGCAAACTGAGTAGTGCAAAGAGAGCTGTCCGCAAGCGAAGCTGCATAGGCCACAATAGAGCCCCGTCTTTCGGTTTTGTAAAGGCACGGTTTCCTAAAAATCAAGGACCTGGAAAGTCTTCCGCCCATCCACGCTTCGGAAAGGGAGCAGAGCGAAGTACGTGTACAATGTAAAGAAGTTTCAGTGTTATTTCGGCGCGCTGCAACTCGCAAGTACGTACAGCGAGCATCGTACAACGTCGAGTTCGAGGCAAGCACTCCGACGTCCGTTCTCTAGCGCCTAAATGTTAAATTTGGGTAGTACATAATGTCAAAGCGATGAAGTACATATATGATTAAGTCAGGTAACTATGTAGCTTACGGTCAGTGGTACAAAGCTCGCTTTATCAGGGCGGACGGCCCTGGCGACCTTCGCCTTTTCAGTTGCGTCTCGCTTCAGCTCTCGCTTCCTGGGCGTTCGAGCGTGTTATCGCGCATCTTCGAATGTTTTCTTCACGGTTGTCTTCCGTTTGTATTTACTGCAAATGGAGATACGTGCGTGTCCGCTTTCGCGGGATACAACCGAAGGCAAAACAAACCAGCAGACGCTTAAAACAACACACGCGCACAAATTAATGTAAAGAAACGCGACATTTTTTTTTTCTAAACACGTGCGTTACTTCGCAATTACTCATCCAGTGCTCCCACAGCAACTTGATGCTCAGATTACAAAAAAAAGAACAAAAAAAAAACGCTGTCAGAGGGCTCAGTGCATTGCGAAACGTGCTCGTTGTATCGAAAAAGCCGAAACTAGAAATAAGCTCGCGATACCACAATTCCCTAGAACATGATTTTGAATTCATAAAGGAACCAAAATGTTTGGTTAAACTGACCTGCCAAATCTCTCCGTTACACTTGCTGAGTAAGTGGAGGCGGACGTGTGTAAACAGGTAGAAACATCGATGGCACATACGCAGGATGGTTCACACTTTGTTTATTCTGTTGCCAACGAAGAGGCGGCTGCAGATTCCTCAGTTTTCGCTTGGTTTCCATAGTCCCCCGTGAGGGCTACGCAACACAATTACAGCAGAACAACATTATCACACTTTCTCATGTGAGCGGCTGTGTTGTGGAGAATGCGAGTAATTCGCTTACCCAACACGCGAACGGCCCGTATCTAGCGCTCTCTCCTTTCTCCTTCATACGACCGCGATGGAAATCGGTAAAACTGAACGTTGTTATTCAGTCCTTCACGTTCATGGCAATTTACAACGAAACAGTAACGTCGATTGCGGCGTTTCTTCGTAGCGCGCGGAGCTGTCGCGGTTGCCGTCGTGCTCGCCATCGCCATAGAAGGAGTGAGCCAACAAGAACTTTACGGCAGTTCGGCGGCACGTCCGACTAGCGGAGAAATTCATAGCTCTCATTCTGGCTGTTAAATGCGCAAAACATTCGCAATATGAACAAAAATTAAGTTAAATCGTTGTTTCGCACTCGCTAGCTGCTTAGGCAACTTAGCAAGGGAGTCGGCCTTTGCACTACTCAATTATTACATCTTCGCACCGACAGGTGGCGCTACGCGTCTTGCAAAACTCCAGAGTCTGACGTCTATACGCTGCTTGCGCCGTTTGGACACTATAGCTTAATCAGCTCCGAAAGCGCTTTTGCATGTTCTCTGAATCAAAGCTTCGTGTCGTCCACCTAGTCACCGTCTGCGATATCTCCGAAAACAGAGGTTTTCTAAGCCGCGCCGGCTTCATACACTTCCATTGTAAACAAGGAGGCAACGGAGGCAGTAGAGGCAAGCAATGGACGCGTCACGACGTGATCAAACATGGAAGCGCCCACGGGATCGCCGCGAAAAAGGTCAATAACATACGTGGGGCTGCGCATGAACGCACCTCCCTGGTATATACGACTCCGAGGAATGTGGTGTGATGCACATGCTGGAGAGGGCGGTCGTTCATCGTCAGGTCTCGGTGGAGTAATGAGCATTTGCTTCTTGCGCTAAATATTATATACTTGCTTTCAGAGATGTTTAGAGCTAACCTCTGCAGACTCGAAAGAAACAAATGCGCTAGTTCATCAGTGTAACGTGCTTTATTTGGCAGCACCCTGCAGGAGCCCGGTCGAGAGAGTTCTTCGCATTTAGAAAATCTGCCAACCTTCATTTCAACGTAAAGCATACCATAAAACATTCCGATCCCGAGTGATATCACACGTAATTACGCCAAAAAGAAATTGAAGATAACGGCTAGGATACAGTATAGCTATAGATATACTGTAGCTTCAGTATTTTGTTCTTGTTTTGAGTATACGCTCAAAACAAAGAATCAAAATTATACTATTGTTCACTCGTTGCGTGTCGAGCGCTCGCTGCACTTTCAGTACAGCCGGAATGAAGCAACTTTGGCCCTATAGCTGTGCAGACCATATAGAGGGTTTCCTATAAAACTCTTTCCTCTCCTTGTTTTCTTTGTCTATACATCTCTCTCTTTATTATGCAGATGATGCACAAGCGTTTCCCGTGGCAGTTGTGTATAGCAATCGCCGACAATGATAACCTTCATGTTCTTTTATGCATGACGTCGATCGGTGACGTCACGGTGGAGGGTATAAAAAGACCAGACGCTAAATGAACACATCCATTCTTCTGTTGCTCAGTCGGCATGTGGCTTGTGACACATAGGCAATAGCCGTACTTTCGCATTTTCGTTTTCTGGGTACAATTGGCGAAGAGAGAGCTCTTTATTGGAAGCCAGATATCTTTTCCGGGGTGAATATGACTACTGACATGCTACTTTGCATAGGGAGGGGTAATGTGAATAAAACATTCCAGGGCGGAAAAAATAAAAAAGAGAGCGAGTAAACCTGATAATTACGTATGGTACATTACGCACGTAACGTTCCTATCTGAAACACAAAGCTAATTACATTATATGCACCGACACGAGCGGCATCGTCTCTGACTGAAGCAAGGTGGCATGAGGGTAGGCCCCAGTTTTCAGAATGTTCGTTCTGGTCGTATAATGCCGTGGCTAACAGGTGACCGCTTCTACTAAGCTTCACAGAGAGAAAACACTGCGCACAGACACTGGAGGCAGCAGAAATGTGTGCGTGGGCTTACCAGTAAGCAGAGCTATCCATCACAAAGCAAATACGCAAAACGGGCGCGCAGGCTCTGACATTTAACATAAACTGTCCTATATTTGTATTAAAGTCGGCGTTATTATTATTATTATTATTATTATTATTATTATTATTTATTATTATTATTATTATTATTATTATTATTATTAGTTGTTGTTGTTGTGCTACGCGACTCAACGAAGCGGCTGACTGCAACGCGAGCTTGCCGAGCGTACAGCGGAACATCTTTGTGCGATTGTGTGAGAGATATGAAATAAGAGATGGATACGAGCTCTGATAGGAGTATAGGGTCAAGTTCACACGAACGCAATTCTCCCGTATTGCCGCAAGTACCGGATATCGCAGACGCGACAGGTAGCACGTGCAACAGATGGAAAAAAATGAGAAATAAGGAACTAATAAATGAACTAAATAATAAATAAATAATAAATAAATAAATAAATAAATAAATAAATAAATAAACAAGAAATTATTCAAATTCCTTCAAGTGTGGAATCGACGTTATGCGAAGCATTTGCAGGCAGCTAGCTGGCTACCCAGCATCGTTCGGTTGATTTTCTCAGTTACCTGATGGGCGATCGTGTTTGTTTAAAGTACTAAGCAATTGTGCGTGTTAAGCGAGTCTACGTGTGGCGAAATAAGGAAGAAGACGATACCATGTTATGTCATGCATTTCATGGTGTGACATGTCATTCATGTGATGACACGGTATTCATGTCATACATACGCTTATATAATCCAGTTAAAGAGATGACCACAACGGCGTGAGAGATTAGATCGTGACATCGATATTATGAGTGTCTTGTCATGCATGCATCCCAGGCATATCCTGATAGAACGACCACGACGGCATAAGAGGCTAGATAGATGAACTCAAAATGAACTAAAGTAAGCACGCATTCTTTAGGCATCCGTGCGTCTCCAAGAGCATTTCCCTCGGGGCGTAGCGATCAAGACGCCCAGCGCTCCCAACAGAAGCAGCCTACCTAGCTGGCCCAGCCCCTACTGCCTCTCGCCGGTGCCGCCGGCGCGCAGAGCGAGGCGCGCGGACCGGATCTCTCACCACTACGTAAGGCGGCGCTGGCATCGAGGTACGCTGAAAAAATAGTTTCTCACCGCTTTGCAGTAATTTCCCAAATCTACGCAGTTTTACACATGGAAAAGAAATTGTCAACGTGAGAAATTTCTTTCGTATGCATTACGCATATATTTTCACGTTTTACATTTCAGAGGATGCCACACCTACGCGTAGCAACACGTATGAGCAGCAATCACGACGGCCGCCCGTGCAGCGAGCGCTGCTATAAATTCCCTTTCCCCTGTGCCGCGCCGGCAGTCACCATCTCGGCGCTGGAGGTGTAGTGTCATATTCAAGTCTCAGGATGCGTGAGATAGTCCACATTCAGGCCGGGCAGTGCGGAAATCAGATCGGAGCGAAGGTAAGGTGGAAGCTAGTTTTGGACTTGGTAGTGAACGCGAATTGTACTTGTTGCTCATGTTTGTCAACTTTTCCTTAATTGCATTCCAGCGATTTCTTGGTGCTCGGGTGTGTCCGTTAATTTCGATCTGCGGAAATCGAATCAATGTTTTTAACATACATGGGAACGGTATTCTTAGTGGCGTGCGTAAAACCTCTAGAGTGAGGAAGTTGTTCTACGCGAAGAAATCCATCGCATGTGCGCACCCCTTTCCTTTCCGGTTCTTGTTTGGAGTGACTGCTCTTGTGTGATTAAATCCTAGCTGTTAGCTTCTGCTGGTTCAACATATTCCTAACACCCATACATAACCGTAGCACACAAGCACAACTGGCTACTTGGCATGACGAGAGTTTGGCATAACATGCATTGTTACATGTTGAGGTTCAATATCGGAGCTTGGCTTTCCGGACGGGTGTGCTTCACGCAGAGCGTTCCGGCACAGAGGCAAAGCCTAGATCTCTTACTCGATCAATTCTTGCAGGAGTTGTGTCGTCATTTAGGTTATGTGCGTTGTGTGATTCAACAATTCTACGCATTTTGGTAGCGCAGAGTTTCAACCCGGCACAGGCCGGTTGCCCCCTAGGCATTAGTTTAACAAGAGACGACGGGTTGCCGCCAGGCGGCTCCAGTCCTTTTAATGAAATGTCGTGGCGCGCTATTTCGAAAATTGCCGGCGGGCATATGATTGCGTGCACTCTCTCTCTATGCCTCGTCCCTCTCCAGTTTTTTCTTCTTCAGTGCAAGCTTATGCATGTTATTATGTGCTTTGTTTGCAGTTCTGGGAGGTTATCTCGGACGAACATGGCATTGACCCACCGGAACTTACCATGGGGACTCGGACCTTCAGTTAGAACGGATCAATGTGTACTACAATGAAGCCTCTGGTACTTGCTTATTCGTTGCTTTCGTCTGCAACACAGTGTACATGTTGGGCCCGCCCTTCCGTTGCTTTGGGCTGCTCATGTCTGACCAATGCCAGAGCAACGAAGGGCGGCCCGCCTGCGCCCATCACATAAGTGTCGCCGTTCACAATTTGCGCACATTCTCGTTTTTCTCGCTGCTTGTGCGATGTAGCTTAGTTTTGCTGTTTTCTCTTTACAATATTGTTTTCTTTCCCATGTCGCTGGGTATTGAAAGGGCATGTTTGGCAGCTTTAAATTAAAATGCAACTTGCATGAAGCTGTTGAGTTGGGAGTTTCTTCTTAAACTTCTAACTGCACTTGGGCTAAGTGTCGCCACATTTAAGGGCTACAGATTCTTTTATACTGTGTGAATTATTGTCCTCGCTGCATGTGAGTTGCCACTAAGTGGTGATTTTTCTTTTTGCTTGAGAGGTAAATACGTGCCTCGTGCCATTCTTGTGGACTTGGAGCCTGGCACCATGGACTCTGTGCGGTCTGGGCCTTTCGGACAACTCTTCCGGCCAGACAACTTTGTGTTCGGTAAGCACTTTTCTCTACACACAGCAATTTACTACCTGTCACAGTGCTGGCATTCTGCTGCTGAGCACGAGACTGCAGGTTCAATTTGCAGCCTCGGCATCTGCAATTCCCTTAGCATGAATGCAAAAAATTTTCGTGCACCAAGCTTCATAACATGTTAAATACATCACATGTAGTCCCAATTAATCCAGAGTCCCGCACATGATTTCTCATGGCGCTTGTGCTGCTTTGGGACAGTTGCACAACCACAATTGGACAACGTAATTTACTGTAGAGTCTGGAACATTCTGAATAGTGTTGCACAGCACCAACCACCTTTTTATTTGTGTAGCATGTGTTTACATCGCTTGCCAAATATTCGTATATGCTTATCACTTGTGTGCACCCTGCTTGCTTTTGTGGCGCCTTAGTGTGTGCTTCTGCCAATGGTGCCTGCGCTATTCTTGGGACGTGAAAGTTGTTGCTACAGTTGCCATGGAATTTGATTTCCAAATCTTGCTCCTCCTGTTCATCTATCTTTTCAGGCCAGAGTGGTGCTGGCAACAACTGGGCAAAGGGTCACTACACTGAAGGCGCCGAATTGGTGGACTCGGTTCTTGATGTTGTTCGCAAGGAAGCAGAAAGCTGCGACTGTCTGCAAGGATTCCAGCTTACCCATTCTCTCGGTGGAGGTACTGGGTCTGGCATGGGCACACTTCTTATCTCTAAAATTCGTGAGGAGTACCCTGACCGCATCATGAACACATTCAGTGTTGTCCCCTCGCCTAAGGTTTGTGAATACTCTTTGTATGCCTCGCTTATCTTTCCTCTATGCCCTTCAATTGTTTCCATCCAGTGTTTCAATTTCTGCAAGTTGTGCTCATGGTACATTACCCATCCTTTCTGCAGGTTTCAGACACTGTTGTTGAGCCCTACAATGCCACCCTTTCTGTGCACCAGCTGGTAGAAAACACTGATGAAACTTACTGCATTGACAACGAGGCTCTCTATGACATTTGCTTCAGAACCCTCAAGCTCACCACTCCTACATACGGCGATATCAACCACCTAGTTTCGGCAACAATGTCTGGTGTCACAACTTGTCTGAGGTATGCATGCATGCTCCCCCTGCATTGCCACATATTTTTATACTGTATATTTGCTGTTTTTTACTACTGCACTGTTTAGCACATATCCCTAGCATTTGGTTTCCTTCCAGTGCACTGCAGTGTCTTACTGTGAAAATGTTTGTTTCAGGTTCCCTGGCCAACTGAATGCCGACCTGCGTAAACTGGCTGTCAACATGGTTCCCTTCCCACGTCTCCACTTCTTCATGGCTGGCTTTGCCCCACTGACTTCACGTGGCAGCCAACAGTACAGAGCACTGACTGTGCCGGAACTGACACAGCAGATGTTTGATGCAAAGAACATGATGGCTGCCTGTGATCCGCGCCACGGCCGCTACCTCACAGTTGCTGCTGTTTTCAGGGGCCGAATGAGTATGCGAGAAGTTGACGAGCAGATGCTCAACGTGCAGAACAAGAACTCTAGCTACTTCGTATGAGTGGATCCCAAACAATGTCAAGACTGCAGTGTGCGACATTCCCACCCCGTGGTCTCAAGATGTCTGCAACATTCATTGGCAACAGCACTGCCATCCAGGAGCTGTTAAGAGAATCTCTGAACAATTCACGGTCAGTCTCACCTTTCCTTTGAAAAGAATCTTCGGACTGCATTATTGGTATTCTAATGTGCGTTCACTGCCTATACTGAATGTGTGTTATTTCTTTTTACAGCCATGTTCAGGCGCAAGGCCTTCCTTCATTGGTACACTGGGGAAGGTATGGATGAGATGGAATTCACAGAGGCAGAGTCGAATATGAATGACCTGGTGTCTGAGTACCAGCAGTACCAGGAAGCCACAGCTGATGAGGAAGGAGAGTTTGAAGATGAAGAGGAGGTCCAAGCAGAGGCATAAGCGAGCCATTTTTTTAAGAATTGCAGAGTGTGGTGCTTTTTTTTTTCTCCACAATAAAGTTTTTTATTTAATATTGTTCTTTCTTTACACTGAAGGAGTCAAGGTTTTAACCGCCGTATTTTGTACAGAGGACCCCGCTATGGCCCAGACTGCTGGGGTATTGCACATACAGAAGCAACTATGATCCATGGCAGTTGCTGCCAGTAACATAGATTTGTAATTTCCTTAGGGATGCTTGAGGTATCTGAAAGTTCAAATATGCCCCGTAGTTCTGTGTGTGCAGTTATTCATGAAATTTCATCCTTGCTTCAACGCTGGCTCTTCTATGGGGACATTTGTGCGATTTGAAGATATGTTAGGCTACTGGGGAATGTAGCTTAACTGTTGAGGCCTAGCACTAAAGCATAACACATTTTATGCTTAAATAAGCCTGCATTCTATGTGCATTACTGCTTCAACTTGTGACTTTGTTGTGCGACATTCTTGCCTAAGCCAAAAGCACGTGTCGTATTGACCGTTTCGGCAGTCTTTACAAACTTGATCATTTGCAAATGGACCATGTGCTTTTCACACCTTTAAAGGGCCCCTGAACCGCCTCTAACATTTTTTTACGCATTTCAAATAAACGTGCACATCGTGTACAGAATGCCCCGACGATCGTCCTTCGCGAACGCGGAAGCGATACGTCCACGGGGAGGCCACAAATTTAAAAGAACAATCCTGTGCTCCTCTCCCGGCCTCTCCGGTAGGGTGCCTTGATGCGCGCACATTGATGCACCCTAGTTTCTGGTGCCTTTCCCCACATGGTGATGTCATCAGGGTGTTGCAGGTGACGTCACCAAGGGTAAACGCTGTCTATTTGTCGGGTAACGAGGACGACAGTGCCAACATGGTGAGATCCAACTGCGTATTTCGAGAACGGAGGGGCTTTTTGCCCATTGCGTGCCACGGACATAGTTTCTTACCATTACTAGATGTAACTCTGGCGCTGCGATCGTTCAGCCACCATGGGATTGATGGGTAGTACATGGATTTGACTGACCTTTGTGCTTGGGGCTTCAGATGTTCTTGTCGCTTCGTTTATTACGCTTTATCTGGGCCTAAAGTTGCAATTTATACTTTTTTTTTAATGCAGAGGGTAATAAGACTGCAAGCACGCACAATCGCTAATTGCAGCGGTTCCACTTGTCCATACGTCCGTGGTGTATTGGTTTCAGTATCGTGCTTCTGTGCTAGAGGTCTTGTGTTCCAATCCTGCCGTCGGACAAAGTCAAAGTCACGAAGCCATTTAAAGCCAGATAGAAGAAGTTTAGACAAATCCATGTACTACCCATGATTCCCATGCAGGCTGAACCGGCCCACTGGCAGCTCCCGTAGACACTAGCGCCACAGTTCCCTCTAGCATGAAACTCTATGG
The DNA here is from genome assembly GCF_013339745.2 of Dermacentor silvarum. Taxonomy (NCBI): domain Eukaryota; kingdom Metazoa; phylum Arthropoda; class Arachnida; order Ixodida; family Ixodidae; genus Dermacentor; species Dermacentor silvarum. Next base: position 100,810 of record NW_023606559.1, read on the forward strand.
CCACGGAGCCTTTTATGAAGCTTCCATTCGGTCGACGTCGCGCGAAGGGCGATTAGCGGCAGACAACGGAGAAGCCTTACTACTGGTGAAGTGACGCACCCCGTAGTTTTCGCTTCCCTAGTCCCTACGTATAGTTGTTGAGCGTACGCGGCAAGGGGGAAAGAGCGTGAGTTGGGAGACTGGCGAAGGAGAGCAAGAAACAGCGGCGGCCGCGTAAACATTTTTTTTTGTCACTTGGAAAAGAGGCGTTATTGTGGTTATTATTCCAGTAGTTATTGCCTGAAGCAGTACCATGAACGGTCATATAAGATGAGACCCAAGCAACAATGTCGCTAGCTAGGCAAAAGAACTTCTTCTTGGGCAAGTTGGTGCTGAGATCTCCTAGGTATACTTGACTGTGGCGCGAAATACATTTCGTGAAAAGGGGACAGAAGAGAGGAGACAGTGAAGGGCCAACAGGTATGTTGGCCCTTCACTGTCTCCTCTCTTCTGTCCCCTTTTCACGAAATGTATTTCGCGCCACAGACAAGTATATATACCTAGGAAATCGATAGCTAGGCAGTTAGAGGTAGATCAGTAGCTGTAAAGCTGATAGTTCGGCCATGACAACAGGGAGTAGATTGACACGTATTGATCAGTCATCAGTAAACCCCAATGCCGGTGACCGTGTAGAACTCGTTCTTGATGGAAAAAAAAAAGATCACTTGCAAATCCTACGCGTCTGACCTATATACACATTGTGTTCTCTACAGGGTGCCCTAACCTCCTCAATAAAAAGGGAACAAAACAAAAGGGGGGAAAAATGAACTTCCGCAAGTGACGGCTTAACCATGTACTTCATCAATACTTCTTTTTGGGCGAGTTGGTACATCTTGAAACATTTGGGTAACAGCGCAAACAGACGACCACAAGAAGAGAGACACGGACATACAGGCGCTGACTAACAACTGGTTTTATTGTGAAGGATAGCACACCTTATATATGCCAGAGTGAAGCAAGGGAAAGGGGAACATAACAAGGGTAACATCGTGCCAACAACGCAAGCGCAAAACAGCCAACCAGGCGCAACAAGACGCAAACAATTATTTTTCTTTCTAATCTAAAACCCCGATAGCCGCATCCAGAAGATAAAATTCAGCGTCAAAGAGAGCAAGGGAAGGGGTGCTGAAGCACTTGCTACCGAACTTCCTGATGTGGTAGGCTTCCAAACTGATGCGCGCTGTCTTGTCACTACTCTTTCCTAGAATCGTCGTCTCCTTTAACCGGGCCACACAATCAGTGCACTTGCTAACGTGCGCAACTATATGTGCGTATTTGTCATCTCGTTTTTTCAGTTTAGAGCGTGTTCCCCTAAACGGTCATTGACACAGCGACCAGTTTCGCCGACGTAAACATCCCACAAGACATGGGAATGCAATACACCCACTCCAGTGGAACATTTAACGAACGGCGGTTGGTGGTTCTTCTGGCATCCACGTTTACTGGTGTTGCAGATACGTGGGCACAACTTTCCCAGCTTGTTAGGGGCAGAAAAACAAATTGGCACGCCGTGCCTACTTGCCACCTTCTTTAGATTGTGGGAGAGTTTGTGGATGTAGGGGACCACCTCAGGTCTATGTGCCTTCCGGTGATCCTCCGCCGTTGTACTTCCCGTTCCACGCTTGAATTTTTGAAGGAGGGGAGAGTTTGTGGATGTAGGGGACCACCTCAGGTCTATGTGCCTTCCGGTGATCCTTCGCCGTTGTACTTCCCGTTCCACGCTTGAATTTTTGAAGGAGGGTAACACCCTAAGGGTGTGAGTTATAGACACATTTACACCCTTTTTTACTTTTAAGGGTGTAAATTATTTTACAGTGTAGCACGTATTGAGCAACAGAAAGCTGTATCGGGAGTTTCTCATGTTGGTCTACAATTTTCTCATTGACACTTTTCATCTAATTATAATAATTGAGAAGTTAATTATTTAAGACTAATTATCTAATTAGGCAGAATGTAAGAAATAATCTGAGTATCTCCAAGTGACGGCAAACAACATTACCTTGGTTCTGTCCAGCAACGTGGTATTTGCGTATTTTTAAAGTTTGGCCCAAGTTAATTAAAACACCCTATATATATATATATATAAGCCGTATGTCTTTTATTTGCCTATGTGTGTTATCATCGTCATCGTGGACTGCGCTGTGTCTTCGCCGAATCTTCGGTCAGAATAAAAGGCTGTGCGCACTGTACTGCCGCAATAAATATATTGCGGTAGAAATGGCTATATGGGGTTAATTAACATGAAACCATAGGCTAGTTCGCGACTCATTTTCATGCAGGAACAGCGCTAAAGACGCGAACACATAGTGAAGGCACATGGGAAACGAAACGTCGCGCCATCAACTTATTTATGATTGCGACAGACAAACATTTAAATGGGCTAGAGCGGGATAAAAAAACGTGAAAAACATTAAAAATAGGCAGGCGTTCACCATTAAAACGGTGTGTTTCATTGCACAAAACAGGGTTTTCCTCAAGAAGTTCACTGGAACGCCCATGCATTTCGTCGGACACTTTGAAATACCTCGAAACTGGTTCAGTCCTGAGAATTCGTTCCAAGTGGATACGCCTTGCGAACTGAGCGGCTATAATTCGTAGATTGAAAGATGAGCCGTAAAATAATTAATGAAAAAGTTAATTAGCGCAATTATGTTAATTATTCAAATAGGGCGTTCGATTCTCGTGGAGTAATGGCCGCATCATCGAGTAGTTTAGATCAAGGATTATAACTGTGCTATCTGCCACAGGCATTTTTTAAAATGTTGTAGTTAAATGAAACACCCCTATATATATATATATTATATATATATATATATTCACTGCAAAAATTTTACCTAGTAAACTGATTATTAGTTAAATTTTTAGTACTTTATGTTAGATTCTTCCCAAATATTTAAATCCTCCATGATGGGTATGATCCATCAACAGAGCGCAAACAAACCGGGCACTTGGTCTCTCTTCGTCCTCGTGGGTGCTCGCCGACCTGGGTCCCTCTATATACTGTGGAACGCCGTCCACACATCCCTTTTCATAGATTAGTTACTTGGAATTGCCTCAACCTTCGAGTTGCCAAGCGATGCCATCCACGTCGTGGATCGATCCCGCTGCCCCACCACTACTGCAAGCATCCGCTGCACCGTCCGAGGACGGCGTCCACGCCTCCGCGGCGGCTCCATGACAGGACAACATCGGTGATATTTCTCGAGCCATATTCATGCTGTCGCAATAGCTCCATGATATGGCGAGCTCCTTCCGTTCCGTCATCGCTTACACCATAGTCGAACACTGCTTCCCGAGTTGCATGGTTTTCTGGCCGATCCTACCATCTGGGTCTGCACCGTAGACTCTGTTACCCTCCGACATTCTTTGCCAGAGACTGTGAAGAAATCTAAAGGCACGTGCCTCTGAAGAGCGGCTCAAGCCTGACATAGTTCTAAAAAAGCACGTATTAGCTACATGTCGGCCAAACCTAGAGCACGTCGCTGTTATCTGCCTTTGCAACGATTCCAGCGCTTATGACGCTCGGTTCACGACGATGCATCGCGCCGGCAAGGCGAGAGCAAGGATATCGTCTCCTTCATCTAAGAAAATACGGCTCTTATTGGAAGCTTGCAGCATGGACATGGACTCACCCGGCAGCCAGACAGTATGTCATCGACGAGATATATGACTCGACGCACGCGGCCATACTGTCTGTGCAGCCAGTCGAACCTTATTTACATGTTTTCGTCCGACGGGCGGCGGAGTTGCAGGACACCGCAAGTCGACGTGTGGTAGTTACTGAAGAGGAGCCCGTTACTTCACAGAGCGGGTGCCTATCGTGCGGGCTCGAGCCTCGGATATGGATATAAGGAGTGCCCACAAGCGTCACGTCAGGTCATTCAGTACCAAACGTGTCCGCTTTCAACGCTGCAAGTCCGCGTCGACGGCATATGGAAGCTGCACAACTCTTGCGGACACTGTAGCTGAGCGTACGTCGCTGCTTCGACGCCGGCCACGCCCAGTCGCACTCCATTCCTGGATCGAGGCACCCTTTCGAGGCCTCGGCGGCAACATATTCCCTGTCGGTGCTCTTGGCCTTCAGCTATGATGTTGCGCCGCTATAAGCATGAGGTTGCAGGATCAAATCCCGACCGCAGCACCTGTATTTCGATGACGGCGAAATGCAAAACGCTGTGTAATGTGTATACCGTGCATTGGGTGCACGGTAAAGCTCCTCAGGTAGCCAAAATTAATCAGCAGTCCCACTACGGCGTTACGTGCCTCATAATCAGACCTGGTTTTGACACGTAATATCCCAGAATTTTTTTTGACTTCAGCTTCACACTGAAGCCGGAAGCAAAGTTTATGGCCGCGGTTCCCGCCTTCGAGGACCTGCCCACTGACCTGATTCTGGGAGCTCACTACCGAGGGCGGTGCAGACAACCTTCTCCCCTTGACCTCAAATCCTTCATCTACTCAGGGTTCCCAAGAGTCCGAGACCATTTGGCATAGTGAGGCACAGGCTCCTCTCGTGCTTGACGCGCTACCACTCCAGGACACCGACCTGCACGCCCGCGGATCCTAGAAACGAGATACTTTCTGACCCGTCGGGGCCGGACATTTCCGGATTTTAGAGCAGTCATTGGCCGAAGGCGCGGCCATTCGCCACGGGCTGAGCGACATCTCGCTGAAGGAAGCCAATGCGATTAACACGGCTAATGGTAGCGGCGGCGGAACCGTTCCAGCGATCACCATCATCATCATCATCTGCAATCTTGCACTCCTGTTTCCTGCGTGGTCTGGTGCAGTGCGGTCTCAGTGCGATGGCATGGCAGGGAGTGGGCGGCTGCACCTTCTGGCGACCTGCTGCGTGCAGTAGTTAGAACGATGTCTGGAAGGAATGCCAGACCTGCAGGTGTGCGTCCGGGAATGGTTTAGGGCCTTTAGGTTCCTGCAAGACCTCGACAACTCGGAGGCTGCACCACCTGGTCTACCGCATCTTCGCGAGGAGTACGTCTGGGAAGCCAGCCAGGTTTAGGACCTTCTGGTTCCTGGAATTTACCCTGGCGACTCGGACGTTGCCTGCTCCGCCGATCCTCCTTCGGTGCAGCAGCCTGCAATGTTTGTCCGCCGGCAGGGACGCCACGCCGTCGCTGCAAGCCACCGTGCGTCAATGCCATCATCGCCTTCGCAGATGTGAGTTCGTTGTCGTCGTCCACCGTTGTTGCTTCTTGATGATATGGTTATTATATAACGACGCTCGACATCCCCTCTGCTACAGGCCTCCCGCACTCCTGACTACCGATCGGAAAACTAGATGGTGCAGTTTTTGGAGGGAAAGCTGCATGGCCCGCACAGACTACAATTCCTCCAGTGTGCCCGGCCAATACTTTATTAGTGTGTGTAGAAGGTGTACCCGTTCCTGCATTGATTGATACGGGCGCAGATATTTCTGTTATTCACGCTGACTTGTGCTCTCGTCTACGCAAGGTTACTACACCTTACAATGGAGCTATTCTACATGGCGCAAATAATGTTGTGATTCGGCCATCGGCGCAATGCACAGTTCGAGTTTTCGATTGACGGGATTCGCCACCATATTCAGTTCGCAGTGTTGACTTCCTGTGCTCACATGCTTATACTAGGGTGGGACTTTCTCTCTTCCGCGTCCGCTTTTATTTCGTGCCGTCAACGCCTCGTTAACTTGACCGAGACCGACAATTCCGACGACGTGCCCGACCCGCGCCTTCGCTTACGAACTGCTGACGATTGTATGGTGCCTCCTGGCCGCGAACAACTCTTGTAGTTAACTCTGACATCGCCGATGGTGACGTTTTAGTTGTACCATCAGCTCGTTGCCTATCCAAAGGGATTGCTCTGGCACCTAGCCTTGTTCGCTTCACCAACGGTACGGCCACTTTGGCTGTACTCAACACAACCACTGAGCCAGTACTTCTTCCTAAAGGCGCTGTTGTCATTTGCGTCTTCGACACTCAGCCTGTCTGTGTGCTTACCTCGACTACTGCTGTTTCACAGGCACCTACCGCTATAGAGCCAGCCCCTGCTTCTGTTCTCGCTAGTGCAATCAGCACTGATCTAACGCCACAGCAGACGGAAGAGTTACTGGCGTTGTTATCCACGCATAAAGACTCCTTCGACGTGCACTCTCCTCTTCTGGGACAGACTTCTGCAACGGCTCATCGCATACACACAGATGGAACTTCCATCGTGCGCCGGCGGCCATATCGTGTTTCTTCCGCCGAACGCCAGATAATCGATACCCAGGTTGCCGACATGCTGAAACGAAGCATCATCCGCCCTTCCTCAAGCCCTTGGTCGTCACTGTCGTTTTGGTGCGTAAGAAAGACGGCTCAGTGCGATTTTTGCGTAGACTACCGTGCCCTTGAACAAAATCACCCGCAAAGATGTATATCCACTTCCCCGAATCGATGATGCGTTAGATTCATTACAAGGCGCGGAGTATTTCACCAGCCTTGATCTACGCTCCGGATACTGGCAGATCCCCATGCACGAAGAAGACAAGGAAAAAACTGCCTTTGCCACTCCCGATGGGCTTTACGAATTTAACGTAATGCCTTTCGGCCTGTGTAATGCTCCCGCCACATTTGAGCGGATGATTGACACCGTACTACGGGGCCTAAAGTGGAAGACTTGCTTATGCTACCTTGACGACATCGTCATATTTTCGTCGACCTTCCATCAGCACTTGCAGCGCCTCGACGAAGTCTTGACATGCCTCTCTGCTGCTGGCCTTCAGCTGAATACAAAGAAGTGCCACTTCGCCAGCACAAACCATTAAAGTACTCGGACACCTTGTCAGCAAGGAGGGCATCGACCTGACCCCGATAAGATTACCGCTGTCCTGCGCTTCCCCAGGCCTCAACGCGCCAAAGACTTGCGTAGCTTCCTGGCCTAGCCTCGTATTTCCGGCGCTTCATACGTAACTTTGCCACCATTGCGGCGCCGCTCCATCAACTACTTCCTTCTGGAGCTCCCTATGTATGGTCGGACGAATGCCAAACTGCTTTGACGCCCTCAAGCGTGCCCTCACGTCCGAACCTGTGCTTTGTCATTTCGACAACACCGCACCCACTCTTCTACATACTGACGCCAGCGGCCATGGTATCGGCGCTGTTCTTCTGCAACGTCAGCAAACTTCCGAAGAACGTGTGGTCGCATACGCAAGTCGCACGCTAACACCTGCAGAGAAAAATTATACGATTACCGAGCAAGAGTGTCTTGCCGTTGTTTGGTCCGTCCACAAATTCCGGCCTTATCTGCACGGCCGCCACTTTACGGTCGTTACTGATCACCACGCCTTGTGCTGGTTGGCGACGGTAAAAAATTTAACGGGCCGTCTCGGCCGTTGGATACTTCGTTTACAAGAATACGACTTCGACGTCACCTACAAGTCTGGAAAGAAACACCAGGATGCCGATGCTCTCTCTCGTTGTCCCCTACCACCGTCTTCAAACACTGCCTGCTTACCACCTTCCGTGAGCAACCCGCCGGACGTCTCTCCTGCATTTCCTTCACTCGCAGCTCTCGACCGGCTCCCACCTAGCCATTCTCATACGTTTGCAACTTGCCAACGTAGTGACCCCTACTGCCACTCCGTTATGGAACGTATTCGGGGATCCTCTCGCACACATAACGCTCGACTCCGTCGGCAGTTGAAGAACCACAAGATTCAAAATTCGGTGCTATACCGGTACGTGTTTCATCCCGAAGGACACCGTTGGGTCCCTGTAGTTCCCCGATCACTTCGGACCCAGATACTGGAGACCTTTCATGACGATCCCACTGCCGGTCACTTTGGTTTTCATAAAACCTATGAGCGAATTCGCAGCCGCTTCTCTTGGCCTGGACTTGCAACAAGCGTAGCAAAATACGTGGCTTCCTGTTCGATCTGCCAACACCGCAAACGACTGACCTCACCTCCGGCTGGACTGCTACAAACCTGTCCCGTGTCCTGAAGCTCCTTTCGCAGTAGTTGGTATCGACTTGTATGGTCCACTACCCTTATCGGCTGGCGGTAAACGATGGATTGTCACAGCTGTAGACCACTTGACACGGTTACGCTGAAACAGCCCGCACTACCTTCCGGTTCCGCAGCGGAGGTTGCATCCTTTTTCTGGAAACCATCTTTTTACGACACGGAGCCCCAACGTATTCTTTGAGTGACCGCGGCAGGACCTTTCTGTCTAAACTTCTCGACAATGTTCTCCGTGCGTCCAATACCATCCATAAAACGACTTACAGCTACCACCCTCAAACTAATGGCCTCACAGAGCGCTTTCATCGTACGCTGTCCGACATGATTTCAATGTACATCAACCCTGATCACACCAATTGGGATGTTATTCTCCCATTCGTCACCTTCGCTTACAACACGGCCGTCCAACGCACAACGGGGTACTCGCCCTTTTTCCTTGTGTATGGTCGTCAACCAATCACTGTCCTCGACGTCTCTTTCTTTGACGTCCCCGTGCCATCGTCCACATCAACGTGTGAGCAATTTGTTTCGCGAATTACCCAGTGTCGCCAACACGCCCGCCTCAACACCGACGCCAGTCAACAAGACCGCAAAACTCGCTATGATGCATCCCACCGTGTCGTTTCCTTCCAGCCTGGAGACGAAGTGTTGCTGTGGACTCCAGTTCGCGTTCCTGGTTTATGCGAGAAATTTCAGTCCCGTTTTTGTCGGGCCTTACATAGTTCAGGAACAGACTTCGCCAGTTAACTATCGTATCGCGCCCGTTGTTACGCCTTGGACGGCCGCTGCCGTGCCACAGAGATTGTGCATGTTTCACGTTTAAAGCCTTTCATGCGGCGTTCGCCGCCATAGCCAGCGGCCAGGTTGGCCGCTTCCATGCGCGGGGGTAATTGTGTGAGCATTATGTACCCCTTCATCTTCTTCATCTGTATATACTCATCATCATGGCCAGCGCCATTCGCTTCAGCGCGCGGCCTGCATAATAAACCGTCGAGGTTGAACAGCTGTCTCGCAATATATATATATATATATATATATATATATATATATATAATATATATATATATATATATAATGCAACAATAGTATTCGGGCAGGTAGACTTGACGAAGCTTGACGGTTTAAGCAAGCTGGCTCGTTGAAAACCGACCTAGCGCGAACCACACGATCGTCAACGTCTTCTTCCACACTGGCTGGCACAGAGCTGGTGCCGATGTGCTTCGGTACGATGTTTGGAAATTATTTGGGCGATCGGCAAATTCCGACTTACCTTTACGGACACCAGTTGACGTTATGACTGACCACCATGCCTTATGCTGGTTGTCATCTATGAAAGACCCCACTGGCCGCCTCGCTCGTTGGGCTATACGCCTTCAAGAGTATGACATACGTGTCATTTATCGCTTGGGGCGCAAACATTCAGACGCCGATGCCCTATCCCGTTCTCCGCTGCCCTCCGACCTGCTTTGCTTGCAAACTTCCACCTGCGATTCGTCGTCCCTCAGCATCACCGACATGCCGGCCGAGCAACGCAAGGGTCCCTGGATCGCTTCTCTGCTTGACGTTCTCTCTCACCGTTCACTTGAATCTGTTCCCCGCATGCACCGTTCGTCGTCAAGCGCAACACTTTGTCGTTCGTGAAGGCTTGTTGTACAGCCGCAATTACCAAACCGATGGCCGCAGGTGGCTGCTTGTTATCCCCCGTCATCTGCGCTCGGAAATATGCCCCGCTTTCCACGACGATCCTCAATGTGGCCACGCTGGCGTATTCAAGACCTACTCCCGCCTACGCCTGAGGTATTACTGGCGCGGCATGTATCGATACATTCGCCAGTATGTATGCCTTTCGTGCCAACGCCGCAAGACTCCCCCTCATAGCACCGCTGGTCCTCTACAACCTTTACCGTGCCCTGTACGACCATATTTGACCGTGTTGGCATTGATCTTTATGGTCCCCTCCCGAACACTCCTGCAGGCAACCGGTGGATCATTGTCGCCGTCGACCATCTCACACGGTACACTGAAACATCTGCGCTGCCAGCTGCCACCGCAATAGACGTCGCTCGCTTCCTTCTTCGGCGCCTCATTTTGCGACACGGTTGCGCCCCGTGAATTATTAAGCGATCGGGGCCGCGTTCTTTCTCTCGAACGCTATCGAGGCACTGCTCCAAGAATGCCGCATTGTTCACCGCACCACCTCTGCATACCCATCCTCAAACAAATGGCATGACGGAGCGTTTCAACCGTACCCTTGGAGATATGCTTTGCGCTATACGTGTCCGATGATCACTCAATTGGGACCAGGTGCTCCCCTTCGTCACGTACGCCTATAACTCTGCGCCACAAAGTACCACCGGCTTCTTTTCCCTTTCTTTCTTCTCTATGGACGTGAACCATCATGTTCCATGGACACCATTCTCCCCTACCGACCCGATGTTTCTGAAGCCACGCCTGTTTACGAAGCGGCTGCTTATGATGAAGAGTGTCGTCAACTGCTCGCTACGTTTACCGCGCAAGACCAATGTCGCCAAAAATATCTCGCCATGACAAATCCGCATCTAGTGCTCACTATTCCCCGGGAAATGCTAGTTTGGCTCTGGGTGCCGTCCACTACTCCCGGTCTTTCCACCAAGCTCCTCTCAAATTACCACGGTCCCTACCGAGTAGTAGGAGCAACAATCTCCCGTCACTATATCGTCGAGCCGCTCGAGCCATCTTCCGACCACCGCTGCCGAGGGCGTGAAACAGTTCACGTCGCACGGCTGAAACCATGCTACGACCCTCCTGTGCTGTCATTCCCCTAAGTCGCCAGGTTGGCTCCTTTCATGGGGAGTGATTGTACCGAAGCACATCGGCACCATGTCTGTGCCAGCCAGTGTGGAAGAACACGTTGACGATCGTGTGGTTCGCGCTAGGTCGGTTTTTAACGAGCCAGCTTGTTTTAACCGTCAAGCTTCGTCAAGTCTACCTGCCGAATACTCTTGTTGTAATATATATATACATACATATCATAAGAAGCCAACAACGGTGGACGACGACAACGAACTCGTGAGCAGTGGCACGAGCGGTGGCGCGAGCCGCGGCTGGGTTAGCTGGGTGCTCTTGGGCGCGGTCGGTATACGTGTTCGCGATTCAGCTACACGGAACTTCTCAATACGATGGCTAACCAACTGAAGCCAAGCCAAAGCGCATTGACCACCCCGTCTTCATGTCGTCTTGCTTGTCACGCTGTGGTGATGGAATCATGTGGAATAATGCCGAAACGCAAAAGGAAATTTACTGAAGAGCTCGGAAAAGGTTTCCTTCTCTGCAAAACTTTGAATAAATGGCGAGTCTTGTTTTTACCCCACTCCCCTTGCCCCACTTTGGCGTACGAGGAATCTGGTCACATCATATTTGGCGAAATTATTGTAGAATATTTTTTTGCTAATGCCGCCTAGATATATATATATATAATAGGCCCCTACCATTTATGCAGATAGGCTACGTGGCTAGGCGGCATTAGCAAAACGAAACATTCTACAATAATTTCGCCAAATATAATGTGACCAGATTTCTCGTACGCCAAAGTGGGGCAAGGGAAGTGGGGTAAAAACAAGACTCGCCATTTATTCAAAGTTTTGCAGAGAAGGAAACCTTTTCCGAGCTCTTCAGTAAATTTCCTTTTGCGTTTCGGCATTATTCCACATGATTCCATCACCACAGCGTGACAAGCAAGACGACATGAAGACGGGGTGGTCAATGCGCTTTGGCTTGGCTGCGGTTGGTTAGCCGTCGTATTTAGAAGTTCCTTGTAGCTGGATCGTGAACACGAAAGTCGCACGTGGTCGTGCGTTCTAGGAGCGGTGCGATCTTATAAAGTTTCGGAATGCAAACCGTTCAATTCTCGCGTGATTCATCGCAATCGCGCTTCGTCATTAAAAACATCAAACTGACCAAGCACACTTTCCGAACGGTCATACCGCATCAGAGGTGCGGCTGCGTCACTTTCGGCAGTGTTTCGCTTTGCCACCTGCCTCTCAAGTCTCTTTGGAGGTGGCGCAACCACACTCGAGGACATGAACGGTAGATTCGGCAGAACAAAGCAGGCATTTCGGAACAACACTGGGTCAGGATGGGCCAAAGTCGGACAAGAAACCGTCCCACACGTAAGCCGTGGGACAGCGGGACGACGGTGTTAAAAGCGGCCCGCCTAAATCGGGACGTCTGGGCACCTTAGCCAAATAACTAAAGTATACTATTTTTTAAATTACTCACTTTAGGGCACTTGTAATTTCGAAATTGAAGCTAAGTAGTCGTGATGTCATGCATGCTTAGCAGATATAGCACCACTGTCGTGATATATCCGTCCCCAAAGTCTACTAAAAAATTCAGAGCCCTTCCACTACTGTGAAGATGGAAGCCAGCGAAGCTGTGACTACGGTGGGTTTGCTATAGTGAATTTATATATTTCATTAGGGACTATATTGAGCCTTCGATGTTAATCAAGAGCCAGGACACCAGCGTCTTGTTTTTTCGCCCGGCGCGATGGCTAAGTAGTGCGTTTGCTGCGCCAAGTCTGCCCCATCGTCATAGACTAGCGTACGAGCCACCGCGTTCATAGCCGCAGCACACTGCACGGCAGCGTCAGGATCCTGACGTCGGGATCCTGGAAGATGTGGTTAAACGAGCGTCCGCCCCATAGCGAGTCCACAGGGCAACTGTTAACAGCGCTAGCGCGATCTCTACGTCACAAGACAAAGGGATACAACGATGGGCCATCCATCATCCGTTTTGACACCTGTGCTAAGGCACAGGTGGCGAGAAACCGCCACGTACAGTCAACCAAAAAGTTTGCGGACCACGCGAGCGCGTGCCAGACGCCTATCCGCGCCACCTAGCGGTACGCCACCTAGCGGCGACAGGGGCGCTCTCCGGATATGAGCCCTCTTGGTACTCGCCTGCTGTTAATTTTTTATTCCCGTGCATGACATTGTTAGTTCGTTGTGTGACGCAGAGCGCTGTCTGCGATAAGACCGCCACATATCTGGCTTGATAGCAGTCTCGGAGCAATCACTGCAACCTTTGTCGACTGGTGTGCCAGTGGGTAGATAAGTTTCACGAAGCGCTGCGACGATTTTTTTACGCGACGTTTACTGGCGCACTTTGGTTGGCAGCATCTTGGTCCAATGAGTGTTGCTGCTTCTGCGTCTTGAGAGAAAGGGTAGGGAGGTGTTTCATTGTCATCAAATAAAGCAAAAGCGGATGCATAGAAAATTTTCTTCACACATAGGCGCATCTTCGCATCAGTCGCTGAAAAACGTAGTAGACTTGCTTCAGGCCACGTGGTGATTGCTATTTGGAAAGATGCCGCTGCGTGTTCCACTTGACGAAAGAAGGCACATTGTGCGTTTATTTATAGAGGGAATACCTCAGCGCGAAATCTGCCGCCGAACCAACAGGAGCCGGACTGCCGTGAATAGGATTATTCAAGCTTTCCGCGACGATGACAGATTCACAGATATGGAGCGCAGTGGGCGTCCAAGGGCCACGACTGAGGAAGAGGACCGCCTGATACGGCCGCCATCGTGGCTGATCCTTTTCAAAGTGCAGAGGATATCCGAGAAGCGCTCTCGCTCACGGTATCGTCTGAGACTGTAAGAAAGACTGGTTAGTGAGCTTGGCCTGCAGTCTTTCGTAGCAGCACAGAAGCCCTGCCTCTCAGACAGCCAGCTACAAGAACGACTCATGTTCGCTACAGCAATGAAAGATTGGACAACAGAGAAATGGGGCGATGTCATCTTTAGCGACGAATCAACTTTTTCCACGCGCTGGGACCAACGGAAGCGGGTTTTGGTCCACTAAACTGCAGGTGTGTTTACAGTGTATTGGCAGTTAATTCACGCAGCTAATTCTGCATCACAACATGTTTCACGTAAAATGAGCTTTTGGACATTACGAGATTTTTGTGTAGTGGTATTACGTTGAAAACATTAACGATTGTTTCATAGTACTACTTACTCTGAAGCTAATTAAAAGCTGCCAGTGGGTCTTTCAGTACTATCTAATGATGTTTGCACGTTTTCTATTGCAACTCTATAACAGCATTATAAAGTTCATACGCAAGAGGAATCACAACATTTTAGACGCGCCGCTGGAACCCAATTGTGTGCTATTTCTTGCAGATATCTGCCTAATTACCACAGAGTGTTCTATCCAATGGACGGTGTTCCGTGAGCGTGTGGGGAGCAATCAGCAAAGGCCTTGGTCCCCTTGTGCGTCTGGAAGGGCCCTTCACTGCGTCACGGTACTGCGACGTCATCACTAGACACCTCGTTCCGTATGCGCTGGACGGTCCTTTCAGCAACGGCTGCTATTTTTTTCAACACGACCGCAGCCCGATCCATAAAGCGTATCGTCCAGTCATTGCTAGAAGAACATGCTGTTTGCCAGCTTGAGTGGCCTCCATGCGGCGCCGACTTGAATCCATAGAAAATGTCTGGGGCATGTTGAAGAAACGGCTGTCCACACGAGCCAACCGCGGCCGCACGGCCGATACGCTGTGGCAAGCGATCGCACAAGAATGGGAAAGCCTGCGCGGTCGAACCGGAGATTACTGAATCTTTGTACGAGTCGATGCCCACACGCATCAATAAGGTGCTCGAAACGGCGGACATTTCACTTCCTACTAGATCATTGAGAGACCTATGTTTCATGACACTTCTGTAAATGTCTGTGAATAAATTCATCCCTTCAGACACGAATTATGATGCACTGTCTGCAAATGCGTCAAATGCGCATGGCATCATTTCAAGACGCTCACTATTACATTCCAAGAAAGAGACGAAGCAATGCTGTTTGTGCGAGTTTCAGTAAAAAAAATTAATTAGCGTATAACTCATTATCTAATATTCTGAAATCCGTCAGCCAATGCTTGCATAAAAAGAATCAACTATTAGGCCCGAAACGCATGCACACTTGCTTTTTCGGTTGTATTCGTGTCGACCGGAGAAAAAAAATACTCTTGACGTGGTCTTGGAACGCGGCACGTCGAACGATTGTCTAACATGTAGTGTCTCCAGCAAAGTGATCATCTGCAGCAATACGCAGGACAATGAAGTTAACTGACCGCTAGTTGTCCCATCAGGAAGCGGACACGAATGTGCACACTGAGTTTTAGGTCATTTGAAGAAACACGTGGCGTGGGACGCGCCTCCGAAGTTCGAGTCCCGAAACGAGGACGCCGTGTCGCAAAGGGTTATAAAAAGAGTCATCGCACCCGATTATTTCTTATTTTTCTAAATGGAACCACTATAGCAGCGCGGTGGTTCGGGCTTTGCGCAGCAAAACCTGGGCGCAGGCGATCAAATCCCGGCCGCTACTGTCACTTAGCGATGGGGGAGGAACGGAAAAATTCTGCCTACTGACTAAGCATTTGTGTCCCATGGCTGCCTTACCGCTCACTCACGCACTCACGAAAAAAAAAAAAAAACAGCGTGGCTACGCGAAAATAGAACTGATAACAGCCGAAGAATACGCTGTCTGATTACTTGTACTGATATTCTGCTCTCAAAATATAAGCAAGTAGCCCTGGCTAACAAAGAGCGCGTCACGTTGAAAGAGATAGGTAGAAAATATTTGCGCACATTGCGAAAATAGCAGGCCATAGATTTAAGGAGGGATGCGTCTCAACGTAGCGCTGCTGTCGATCGCTGGTGACGTAGCGGAAGTGTCGCGAAGAGGCTCTTGGCCACGCGCTCGCGTGGTCCGCAAACTTTTGTGGTTGACTGTACATGGAGCCAAACCACCACGCACATGCAGCCGAAATTGTTGATCTACTTCCAGTCTATTATCTACTTCCGTTGGCGGACGCGATCTCCTGGAACTTTTGCGAAACTATTAACTGGAACGCCAAGGTATTTTGCAGCGCATTTTAGGGTCGCCAATATATCTATATACAGGGTGTTTCAGCGAACACTTTCAAAAATTCTTAGTTTACCTGTGGCAGATAGCCCAATTCTAGTTAATGAGCCGGTCTACTCGAAGCGGCGAACATTACTTGCGCCCAAAATTGAAAAGCATAATCGACTAATCAATAAAAAATCACTAATTAAGTTTTTAACTAATTACCTGATGGCCCATATTGTAATCTACAAATTGTAGCCGTGGAGTTGGCAAGGACGGATCCACTTGGAACGATTTCTCGGGATGACACCAGTTTCGGGATATTAATTCCCGAACTTTGCGGAGAAATTAATTGGCGTTCCAGTTAATTTTGTGCTTCAATGCACAAAGCGACGTTTTGTTAAGAAACGTCTTAACAAACGTCTTACTCTGTTGACGCGACAAGTTGCAATAGGCGACACAGCTTTATGCACTTGAATTAGGCGGGAACTACAGCAGAACACATGTGGTCGTGACACGCAGCAGTCTCGTGGGTGCGAATGTTCAGACAGGCCAACGCAACGGAGGCCAACACAACGCAAGCTAACTGGAACACCAATGCATTTCTTCGCAAAGTTCGAGAATGAATATCTCGAAAGCGTGTCATTCGGGAATTCGTTCAAGTGGATTCGCCTTGCGAACTCCACGGCTACAATTTGTAGATTACAATATGGGCCATCAGGTAATTTGTTAAAACTTAACTAGTGAATTTTTATTAATTAGTCGATTATACATTTCAATTTTTGCGCAATGTCCGCCGCTTCGAATAGACCAGCTCATTAAATAGAATTGGGCTGTCTGCCACAGGCAACCTTAAATAAATTTTGAAAGTGTTCGCTGAAACACCTGTATATACTGTATACAGGGTGTCCCAGCTATCGCGCAGCACGATTAAAAAAAAAAAAAAAAAGAGGAACGGCGTTACGCGAAGCAAACCTAGTGCATATTGTTTCCAGTACAGTGGAGTAGCCGCCAGTAATTTTTTCGTTACTGAGATTTAATCAGGTAATTGTAATTAATTATCTAACTCGAGAAGTATTGCCCTAATTATCAAAGTGTCAACGAGAAAATAGTAGAGCAACATGAAAAACTCCCGATACAGCTTTCTGTTGCTCAATACGTGCTACATAAAAGTGTTTTACCGAGCGTGAAACAGCCCGCGAATACACGTAAAATGCCTCGAGCGGCCAGTCGCGTGGCAATTTTGCTTGTATTCGCGGGCTTCTTTCGCACTCGGAAAAACACATTTATGTAGCACAGCAACAGAAAGCTGTATCGGGAGTTTTTCATGTTGCTCTACAATTTTCTCATTGACACTTTGATAATTAGGGCAGTACTTCTATATATATATAGATAATTAATTACAATTACTTAATTAAATCTCCGTAACGAAAAAATCGCTGGCGGCTTCTCCACTGTACTGGAAACAATACGCACTAGGTTTGCTTCGCGTAACGCCGTTCCTCTTTTTTTAAACTCGTGCTGCGTGATAGCTGGCACACCCTATATATATATATATATATATATATATATATATATAATATATATATATATATTGTAAAGGAACAGCGACAGACAATCGGCGTTCCGCCAGAACTCCTGGTTTACTTCTGCCTCCTTTCCCTCGCTCGCGGTCCGAGCGCTCAAGACCCAGTGCGCATCTTTTTCTTCACACTCGGCCACGCTGCGGACCCAAAAAAGAAGGATCGACAGTTCATTTTAAAATTGACAGTTCAATTCAGTTCAAGCGCCGGAACCTTTCTTGAGGCGTGACACGTGCACGGCGAGGTTATTTCTTTTACGCCTGTCGAAGCTGACACATGGAATTGCGGTGCTCACGCGCCAGGTGTTCTCTCCTATGCGTTCAGTAATCTTGAAGGGCCCTTCAAACCTCCGTAGTAACTTCTGGCCTGGTGCGCTGACTCCCCTTTGTACCCACACCTCGTCACCGACGTTATACACCGGAGCAGGTCGATGTCGGCGGTCATAGTGTCGTTTCTGCGTTTCTTGCGCTTGTTAAGGTCTTCTGATCGCTGCTGTTCTAATCTTTTTAAAGGCGGACGCTCGGTCGGCTGAGCTGGCGATGGTAACTGGAGTATCTAGGCTAAGGACCGCTTTCAGCTGGGGCACCTTCCCGTGGACGGTTTCATATGGCGTTGCCCCAGTAGACGTCTGCAGCGCCGTGTTAACGGCGTAAGCCGCTGACTGAAGGTAAACGTCCCAGTCGGCGTCTCCTTTTTTCCCTACTTTCGTATACGGAGCGAGTCGTGCCTGGATGCTTTGGTTAGTTCGCTCCGTAAGGCCATTTGCCTGGGGATGAAATGCGGACGTGTAATGGTGCTGCACTCCTGCCGTACTAAAGTAATTTCTTAGTTCGCGACTGCGGAATGTCGGGGCACGGTCTGATATTAATTTTTTGGCAGGCCATGTCTCCATTCAAATGGTAGCTTCAGGAAATCGATTAGGTGGCCGGACGCGATATATGGCACAGCGGCCACTTCGACGTACTTCGACAAATAGTCCACGGCCACAATGATGTAGCGGTTTTCTGCTGTAGTGATCGGTAGAGGTCCGACGTAGTCGATGCCAACAGTGTGAAAAATAGTTTCTGGCAGCGGAATAGGTGTCAGTAATCCAGGCTGGCATCCTGTCAGTCGC
Source organism: Dermacentor silvarum (assembly GCF_013339745.2). Classification (NCBI taxonomy): domain Eukaryota; kingdom Metazoa; phylum Arthropoda; class Arachnida; order Ixodida; family Ixodidae; genus Dermacentor; species Dermacentor silvarum. The sequence continues at coordinate 119,429 of NW_023606559.1, forward strand.
TTATATTGCTGACACACTTCACAACTGGCGACGTAGGAGCGGAAATTGCTTTCCATCTTCGGCCACCAGAAGCGTTCTTGTATTTTGTAGAGCGTGGCTCGCTGGCCGATGTGCCCTCCTTCCGGTGCCATGTATGGCTCGCAATATTTCCGATCTAAAACAACTGGGGATCACTACGAGGTGACGTTATTCTGAGTGGTCCTTGTGCCACTGCCGCCGATACAGCGTGTCATCGCGTAATACATATGTGGAATTCTTTCCCGTAGCAGCGATAGAGGCAATTATTGAAGCTAAGTCTTTATCCTCCAGTTGGACTTTGGAGAAGCCTTGTTGCGAAAAGAAAATGCGACTCTCCTCGTTTTAGGACATACGGTCAAGGGGGTTCCGTGATAGGGCATCGGTGATGTTGTTTAGCCCCCCAGCATGGTGGAGCACGTCAAAATCGTACTCTTGCAGCGTGAAAATCCATCGGGCAAACTTATGCTTCAGCTGCTGCTTTGAAAACATTCATGTTAATGCAGCATTATCGGTCACGACTGTGAACTTGCGGCCAAAAAGATAGTGCCGGAATTT
>NW_023606560.1:0-22667 GCF_013339745.2 Dermacentor silvarum
GTGGCTACTGAAGTTACCAGTGGAACCGCCACAGTAATTCATCATACAAGACGAGCATGCGAGAAGGGCCTAACATCTGTAATCTTTTGTGAACGTCACCATGTAGCCTGCACCAAAGGAAAACAGAAAGCTAGGCAACATGAGAAACGTAAGGTATGGAATTGACGAGGGAACAATGTTTAGCTTCATGCACCTTCGCAACGATGCATCTCCTTACATTAATTATCTGCCATCATGTCAACAAACTCATCGCAGTTCGACTTGTAAAGGTAACATGGATGTATTATGCCGTTGTCGTGAGAGAGAGAGAGAGAGAAACGTTTATTATTGAAACAGTGTCCCGAGCGAGGCCCGGTATCACCCTGAGGTGGGAAGGTTCCTTAGTCCAGGAACCCTCTGGCTTTGGCTGCCCTCTTGGCCCTGGCGACGAGTTGTCGTTGGTCTTCCAGGTCCCCGAGGGTGAGCTTGGCCTCCCACGTTTCAAACAGGTGGTCTTCGTTTGCTTGTGGTGCTCTGTTAGCGTCCATTTCCGGCTGCATTTCGCTGTCTTCATGCCACGGGCATTCCAAGAGCAAGTGTGCCAGGGTGTCGGGGACGTTGCATAGTGGGCAGAGGTAGCTGTGGGATGTCGGGTAGAGGCGGTGCATTATAGTGCCGTGTGTGTAGGTATTACTTTGTAGGCGTCTGAGGACCACGCTTTCTTCTTTGCCGAGGTTTGGGTGCGGTGGAGGGTACACGCGGCGCTCGAGCCTGTAGTGTTGCAATATCGCCGAATAGTTGTTGGGTACGGCTTCCACCTCTTCTGCCGCGGGTCGGAGGGCGTGTGGGGCGAGGGGAGCCCGGCTGACGTGCTCGCGGGCAGCGGTGTGGGCCGCTTCGTTCCCCTCTAGCCCCTCGTGTCCGGGTACCCACGTTACGCAGGTGTACGGGAGCGGAGTGCTACGTCGTTGCAGTACCTTGAGTGCATCAGCCGAGATGCGGCCCCTCGAGAAATTTCTACAGGCGGCCTGAGAGTCGGTGAAAATGACTGCTGCGTCTGTGCATGTGGTGGTGGCGAGAGCGATTGCCGCTTCTTCCGCCGTTTCCGGGTTGCGTGCCTTGACGGTTGCCGATGCTAACTCGCGGCCTCGGGAGTCTACGACGCTGAGAGCGTATGCGTTTCGATGCGGATACTTGGCCGCGTCGGTGTAGCGGGCGTCTGGGTCTTGCTTGAATCTTCGTTTGATGGCGTTGGCTCTAGCTTGCCTTCTACTCTTGTGGTATATGGGATGCATGTTGCGCGGGATGGGTGCAATGCAGAGGGACTCTCGAACGTCCGATGGAATTCGTTCTTTCTTGTCCGTGTCTGCGACGTACGTCTCACTGTAGTTCAGGTGTCGGAGTACTGATCTCCCGGTGGGTGTAAGCTTGAGTCGTTCCAGTTGGCTGTTTTTGTGCGCTTCAGCGAGCTCTTGCCACGTGTTGTGGACGCCCATCTTAAGGAGACGTGTAGTAGAAGCCATGGGGGGAGTCCCAGGGCGACTTTGATTGCCTTCCTTATCATGATGTTGATCTTTTCGATCTCTGCGTTCTTTAAAGCCAGGTACGGCATACCGTATGTGATGCGGCTGGTGAGCAGTGCTTGTATTATTCTGAGCGTGTCTTGCTCCTTGAGGCCGCTTCTTTGGCTTGAGATCCTCTTGACGAGGTGCGTGAGCTGCGAAAGGGTGCGTTGTAGTCTTGGTAGGCTGGCCGCTCCGGATCCGTCCTTATGAATAAGGAGTCCCAGTATTCGTAGCGTATCGACTTTCGGGATTGGCGTCCCATTGAGGGTGACGCAGGGGTCGGGCTCTTCGTAGCTGGGTGGCCTGCCTCTCGTTCTTGCTTTCAGGACGAGATGCTCAGATTTCTCGGGGGCGCAGCGGAGGCCACAGTTTTGGAGATAGCTTTCGATGGTGTTTACGGCTTCTTGTAGGGCGGTTTCTTGCCTTCCAATGTTCGCAGCTCTGGTCCAGAGCGTGATGTCATCAGCGTACATCGCGTGATGCAGATCTGGTATGGTCTCGAGGAGTTTGGGTAACTTGATCATAGCCACGTTGAAGAGTAGCGGTGAGATGACCGACCCTTGCGGGGTGCCTCTGTTTGGAAGTTGGAAGCTTTCGCTGCGGATGTTACAGATCCCGACGGTTGCCGTGCGGTCTGTCAGAAAGTTTCGGACGTACGCGTAGGTCCTAGTGCCGCAGCCGGTGCCTTCGAGGTTGTGGAGGATCGCGTCGTGACTGACGTTATCAAAGGCTCCCTTGACGTCTACTGCCAGTATGCAGTACTTGCTTCGATTGTTAAGGTGATCGAGGAGGCCTTCTTTCAGTTGTAAGAGTACGTCCTGCGTTGAAAGGTGCTGCCTGAAGCCGAACATGGTGTCTGGTAGGTGACCGTTATCTTCGAGGTACTGGGTAATGCGGTCGTGCACCATATGTTCGAAGAGCTTTCCCACGCACGAGGTGAGGGAGATCGGGCGTAGGTTCTCCAAGCTGAGAGGCTTGTTGGGCTTGGGTATCATAGTGATCTCCGAGTGCTTCCATACAGCAGGCAGTTCTCCTTTCTCCCAGCACTCGTTGTAGTACCGGAGGAGAGCCGCAGTGGCCTGCTGCGGTAGGTTGCGTAAATGCTTGTTTGCAATCCGGTCTTTGCCGGGGCTGGTATTTCTAGTCAGCTTGGCTAGGGCTACGTGGAGTTCTGCCTGCGTGAAGGGTCGGTCGAGTTCTAGATTCGGTTTTCCAGCGTATACGTTGCTGCTAGTTGACGCGCGAGAAGGTGCATCTCCGCAGAGCTTCTTTTGTACTTCTCGGAGGAGGTGTTCCTCTGACCCGTCGTGGTTGTGGATAAGTCTGTGGAGATGTTGCTTCTGTTCCGCTTTGGTAGGTTCCGTGGCTAGGAGTGCGCGTAGGAGGTGCCATGTCCTTTTGGTGCTCAGAGTCCCTTGTAGCTTGTCACAGAAAGCGTGCCAGTTCTGCCTGGCGATTTGGTCCGCATATTCCTGAGCCTGCTTGGTAAGGAGAGCGACGCGTGTCTTTAGCTTTCTGTTGAGCTTTTGTCGCTTCCATCTCTTGAGGAGGGCACTTCTGGCTTCCCAGAGGTGGAGAAGGTGCGCGTCAACCGCGGGCGTATCGGCATCAAGTTGTATGACCTTGGTGTGGCGTTCTGCTATATCTAGCACATTTTTGAGCCACTCGTCAATGTCGGTTATAGTTGCTCCTGAATCTAGGTTGTCCCTAAAGGATTTCCATTCAGTTAGTCGTGCAATTCCGGTCTTGGTCTGTCTACGGGTGTGTGCTACATCTAATTGGAGGATATGGTGATCGCTCCCTAGGGTTTCCGGAAGCCGACTCCACTCTGCCCAGGGGACGTCCGCCGTAAAAGTAAGATCGGGGTTTGTGTCCCTGGAGACGCTGTTTCCAATTCTCGTGGTCTGGAGAGGATCATTCCAGAGGGTGAGTCTGTGTTGTTGGGCGGCATCGTGCACTCTAGCACCCTTCCTCGTGGTGGTATGATAGCCCCATGCCGTGTGCGAGGCGTTGAAGTCCCCCACTATTACGACTTGGTGGCCATTCGTGGACTTCTTGAGTTTTCGTAAAAAATGATCGAAGTCCGGTAACTGGTCCCGAGGGGGGCTGTACACGCTGGCCACGAATAGGCTTTTCTGCGTCTTTCGTTCCGGTAAAACCTCGATTAGGGTGTGTTCTGTCTGGGTGTTTTCTATGTCGTGTTCTTGCGCCGTGAGAGTTTTCTTGACCAGTATGGCAGTGCGTTGGGTGTGTGCATAAGTGGTGTATCCTTGCAGTCGGACATTCTGCGTGTTGGTTTCTTGTAGTGCTATGACGTCGGGTTGATTCAGCTTGATGAATTCTTGCAGGCTTGCGTGTCGAGGGCGGTACGAGCGACAGTTCCATTGCCATATGCGTATAGTTGAATGCTGGTTCTTCGCCTTGTGGTTAGTGGTCGCCATCGTCGATGGATTCGAATTCGCGTCGGCGATCGCGAGTGGGCGAGATGGAGCGAGAGTCGCTGTGGCTGTTCGCCCGCGCTTTCTTCCGAGTCGTGTGGCGCGAATTGTCGAGTTGTGCATTGGTGACATAGTTTTTCTTTACATGCGCGATAAAATTGTTGAGCTGTGGCGCGATCCCATCGATCTTGGCGTTTAGCGTGGCGATCTTGTTTTCGAAGGTTGCGGCTGTTTTTTCGACTGCTGATTGGACGATTTTTTCCATCGTGGCGTGAATGTTGTTCATAAAGGCTTCTTGAAATATCAGGCACCTTGCATCTACTATGGCTTCGACATCCGCCTTGGTCAGCGTCGTTCCCGACTGTCTGTTAATGTTTTCGAGCTCCTGGCATTTTTGATGCAGCTTGTCTGTGAGTTCTTGCTGTTCCTTGCATTTTTGGAGCAGTTTGTCGGTGAGCTCTTGCTGTCTCTGTTGACTGCGGAGTAGTTTGTCTATGAGGTTTTGCTGGCTTTGCAATTGGCTGTGCTGATTCTGCAGTTTGCTCTGCTGGTTCTGCTGTTTGTTTTCGAGGACCCGTATGGCTGTGGCTTCGGTCGACGAGGAGTCCAAGCTGCTCGTACCACTCGGGGCGCTCGAGCCACTTGCCACATCGGCGTAGCTCGCGCGCTTGACCGAGTGGGAGCGCGAGCGAGAACGAGAGCGGGAGCGCGAGGCATTTCGCAGTATTGACTTGGACCTGCTGCGCCTTGGGGAGCTGCCCACACTGATACTGCTCGAGCTGGTGGCCGCGGTGCTCAGCTCCGGGAACTCTTCACTGCTGGAGCTCCAGCGGTTGTCTCTTTCTTGGAGCCTGTTGAGGCGCTGTTGCCGTATATTATATGGTGGTGGGCTTGGCTTCAGTCTCTTCTTGCACTCTGTACTTGCAGTTTCGTGCCCTTCTCCGCAGAGCTTGCAGGTTGGTTTGCAATCATGGTTTTGTGGTTGTCCGGTCTTGCCGCATTTGTAGCAGAAATCCGGGACCGGTCTCGGACAGACGTCTTGACGGTGTCCCGTTGTGCCACAGGTGCGGCAGTACTGCACTGACTTTCGATATGGTCTGCAGCGGAAATCAACGCTCTGGAAGATGATGTAGTAGGGAACGTGCGGTCCTTCGAAGAATACGACTGCCGCGGTCGACTGACCCAGCATTCTGGCGTGAAGAACGGTGTATCTTGCCGGTGCTCGGATTCCTGCCATGAGTTCTGCGGTGCTCGTTCCGGGTATGAGGCCATTGATGACGCCTCTGGAGACGTCATCAGGGGTTCGTATGTTGCCTTTGACGTTGTGATAAGTGCCTCCAAGCTGTATTTTGTTGATGCTGACCAGCATCTTGGCATCTTCCTTGTCGGCCGTGCTTGCGATGATTAAATTTTCGATTCTCTGTACTTGCACGCGTACTTTGTCATTGAAGTCTTGCTGCGATAGTCCACTCGCTCGGCCGATGGCGTGCATAACTGCAACGGTGTTCCATTTGGCGAGGTCGAGACCTGCTTGCGGGCGGTAGACGATCTTAAAGTCGTCTAGTGGCAGGGGCGGCATCCTGGGTCTGCGTTGTTGCTGTGGCGGTGCTGGATTGGACGTCTGCTCATTAGTTGGTTTTGTTGCCGGCGTCTTTACATTCGTGGTGTCCTTCTTGCCCTTTTTGCTCCTCGTGAGCCAGGCGCTTTCCGCTTCGATTGTTCTGCCGCTTTCTGTATCATAGTTCCACATATCTTCCCCGGTGTTTTCTTCCCTCCGGTCCGTTTGCATTGCATTTGTTTCCTCTTCTTTCTGGTTCTCTGACATTTCGCTTGCTGCAGCAGCCTCTCGGCTCATCGTAGTGTCCGTTTGCATTGCATTTGCTTCCTCTTCTTTCTGCGCCTTTGACATTTCGCTTGCTGCAGCTGCCTCTCGGCTCATCGTAGGGGCTCTTCGCCGCGGCGTGGGCGAGCGCTCGTGCGCTCGTGCTCACGTGGCGTGCGCCGCGACGGCGTTTCCTCTGATGGGATTGCAGCAGCTGCTTTGGCGTTAGGCTTAACCTGGTGGGTGTGCGGTCGACTTGATATCTTGAAATAAGGTGCACTTACCCGAAATAGGCTATTGTCCGGCGATTTCTCTCGTCTTGCCGGTTGCACCGGTGCAAAACTTAGATTCGTCACTGGCCTTGTTCCGGGATGAGAAGCACGAAAAGCGGGAGCCCATGTGAGACACGTCTGTTCTCCTCGGCCCCCTGGCGGCGAGTATATATAGAGCAAAATATAGAGCAAAATAAATATACTTTATACTTTTATATAGAGCAAAATAAATATTTCCTCATTGCACAAAAGGTATTGCGTCTACTTTGTGAAATTTCACGTGGCACAGATTCGATGGGACTTTACTACATCGTTCGCAATCATTTTTCCTAAATAAAAAATGTCACAGTTTCGCCCTAAGGGCGAAGCAATGAATGCGATAGCAACACAGCAATGTCATACGAAGTAAGGTGAGCGGCTTTGGTAGCAACAACACGCAGAACTGTTGTCGACGCCATCGGCGTTTTGCCCGCGTTAGCTCAAAATGCGTGCGGCGTTGGTGACTGTTGCTGGAGCCTCTGATATAAATAGGCACTTGGTGCCGCAGCTAAACGTCGCCTCCCTTCCCTCCCCCTCCCCCACGGCCTCTCGCGCGTCCAAAGAAGGCGCGTTTGCTCTACATATATGGTGATTGTAAAGGAGAAAAGAGACGCCTACTTCTGCAGCCCTTAAGCGAGCACGGCGCAGAACGCGCGTTTGTTCTCCGCCGTGCGTTCACTCCCCGTGAAAGACGCGCCCCTCGCGCCCTTTCACTCGCACATACAGCGTTCGGCGCGTGGCGCTGAGCCGTGCTCCCTCAAGGGCTGCAGAAGATAGCGCCAACCTTTCCCTTTCCCTCAAGAACCACTTACCGGCGACGATTTCATCTCCAAATGACGTCATACGGAACCTCACGGCGACGGCGACGGCGACGCCGACGGCAGAAATCTGCTTTTGAGTGTCCATATAATTGCTATCGCAATAATAAACCGATTCTGCGGGAAGAGCAAAAAAGAAAAAAAAGAGGGGGGGGGGCGCAGCCGTCGTGCTAGCTTGCGTTCAAAGTACGCGCCTCCGAAACGGGAGGTGATTGACGCCGACCGCTTGGCACGCTGCAGTCAATTCGGCCGCTGGGCCCTATGGGAGTGTCCCCTCTTGTTGAACTCCTTTCTTTACGGTGTCTACTTGGCCTCTTCGTCGTTTTGCAGCCGAGTTGATAGCGTGTCACTCGCGTCTCGGCAAGACGCGCTTATCAAATATGAAATCTGCGCATTTCCCTACAGTATCCCAGAGCGTGAAAATTTTTGTGTCTCCTTCTTGTCGCTGCGTATTACGGTAGCACACGCAGTGAAGAAATATGCATGCGCGCACTCAGTGCCTCGACCTTTCGAAAGAACAAACGAAGCGTGCTGTCAAAAGAAGTTGGTAGAACCCCATTTTTGCCAATGAAGGCTCAGAGGTTGGCGTCGCACAACGTTTAGTTAATGTTATCGGCTCAGTGCCCGCAGTAACGATGAACTGCCCTTGACAGTAGCACGCTTCGCGACGATGCTGCCAGCGCGCGCCGCCGTAGCAGTCGACGGGTTTCAAGATAACGCGCCTCGACCATCTGCGCCTGCGCGAGCAACTTCTGGCACCCGACTCCAGCACTCGCCGCATCGCGATGCAATGCGCTCCGAGATTTCCCCTAAGTGTGAAACAGACTGTGCTCCCGGCTTGCGTGTAGTCCGCTACCCGAGTAGACGGTAGCACGCATCGGGTCTCTTTCAGCGTCCAAGCTTTCAGCATTAGCTGCTGGCAAACACTGCCCGCAAAAAAAAAAAACACCGCATATCCACGGCGTGAATGATGAGTGGGCGAAGCTCCGGAGGGAATCATCGGTAAACCGTGAATCTTCCGTGTAATTCGCCCAGTCTCGCCGCACTAAATCGAACGATTGACTTCCACCAATGACACGCGCCATATGTGACGTCATTCCTATTTTATAACAGCGCCCTTCACTATAATTGCACCATCTCCCGCTTAATGGGACGCTAGCACAAACGCGTTAGAGACGTGCAGTACTCTCTAGTAAGGGGGAGAGGCCACAGCGTCTTACGCAGCCGTTTACACAAGCCGGAACGTGCACCGCGTTTGCCGACGCCATCACATGACTGCTGAGAGAGTATAACCCCCGTATTCATAAACGCTCCTCGACTTGAACTTGACTTGCCACCGCCTTCAACGCGTTTCGAACGCGCTGCCCAAGGCGGTGGCAAGTCAAGTTCAAGTCGAGGAGCGTTTATGAATACGGGGGTAAGGCGGAGAGTCCACGGCGTCTTTCACCAGCTTCTTACACGGGCCGTAACGCGCTAGCACAAACGCGTTAGAAACGCGCAGTTGTTCGTTAATGTTGGGTATTTATTGTCATTGTGGTGCGTGTGTCCATGTGCGCTTCGTGGCGTAGTGGTTAGCGCCGCGCGTTTGGAAGCGACGGGTCCCTGGTTCGATTCCGCGCTACGGACACAAGTTTCGGATTTTTTTTTCATAAAAGTAGACGTCGCTACCTACTACGACTACTACTACTACTAGAGGAGGGACAGACCCACACCCTAAGGAGCTTCGCCGCTCAAATTGATTCTCAAAGAAGAGAACATAACGGTGAACGAACAATTTTCACGCGTTGGATTTCAACTGGCGCGCGCTGTCATATCTGCGCAGCAGACGACTCGCGAGTGCATCGAACGCCAATAGGAGCGAATGACACATGTCTCTAAAATGGCCTGGTTGCCCAGAGCGACAAGTGCTTGAGGGTTTCCGTTGACATAAGTTTTGATGGTACTTTTTTTTTTTTTATTGCGATAAAGACTTGCCGTTAAGGCATAATTCTTGATGTGTATATGTGTATTATATGTGTGCTGTGAGGCCTGTGTTGTGTATGAATTGAAGCAGTGTTTTGTGGAATCTGTTATCATGTATCCAGCGGTCATAGCTGGTTGTCACACTGTAGCGGAGGCCGGTTTGCAGTACGAGACGCGAGCGTTCCGATTGTAAACCAGTACATTTCCATATTAGATGGTATGCGTCTGCTTCCATCACAGGGACGGGGCAGTATGGACACGTAGCACCCAGTGGTAAATGCGACCAGTTCCACCTTGAGATCACAGCCGGTGTAAGGGCCACCCCGGCCCGAAGCCTCCTAAGCACAACTTCCTCCGCCCTAGTAAGGTGAAGGGGGAGGGAGCAGACACACGGGGGGATAAGAGCGCGTGTGTCCTGCCGGAGAAAATTTTTACGGGCTCGGAGCGAGTTAAGGGGTTGAGATGGTTGGGGAATAGACGGAAGGTCTGGATTAGGAGGGCAATGTGCCTGCTGGTCAGCAGCAATGTTGTGATGGTTCGCTGCATGGCCTTGAATCCAGTGTACGTTGACGCAGGTAGCTGTTTTTCTATTCATCGTGTGTATTGTCTCGCAGATTTCCATCGCCTTGTCAACCTTCTTCAGTTCCTGAATAGCCGCTAAAGAATCAGTGAAGATATCTAGTTGTTTGATGGTAGGCAGCTTAGATGTCGCATCTTGCACAGCGTCGTGGATGGCTTGAAGTTCCATTACTAGAGCGCTGACTTCCGTAGATAAATATCGCTGGTGGCCGCTGATGAAATTATGCGTTGTACTGAGGAATGATGTCCTCCCGCCGTCTGGGAGAATAGCAGCATCCGTATAGACTTTGCAGGTGTCAGCGCATGATGCATCGATGATATTGTGGTCGTCAATAATACCTGTTGTATCGCTGCGTCGTAACTTTGTTGGCTTATTAGTTGTGATGCTGGTGAATTCCCAGGGAGGCATTGGATAGGGCTGATTGTCAATCCGAGAGCCACGTTGAAAATGAGCATCCAACGCAGCGGCAGCCGGAACAAGTTGCTTTTTTATTTCACGTGCTTTTTCACGTTGCGAAATTACCTCTGCAATTTTGTTGAGCTGGGCATGTTCCTGTAACGTTGGTATCGGAGTGATGCGTGGTAGTGCTGTGATTGTGCGCATAGCATCGCCATTAATCGTCTCTTACTGTGCCAACTGTGCCAAAGTTACCCGTTGAAATTGTGCCTGATATAAAATTCGTGGCTGCAAGACTGCACGCACCAGCCTTCGAGCTACGTGAGTACGAGCTCCAGCTGCTTTTGCTGCAATGCGACGAATAAGGTGAAGTGTTTTTGTCGAAGTCTGTCTGATTTTACGGAGCCAGTGTGCACCACCGCCGGAATGGTGAATATCGAGACCCAGTAGGCGGACCTCAGAAGCCTCAGGGATTGTCACTGCGCGGAGTTTAAATGTAAAGGGGCGCTGCGTGATCCTTGTGCGTCCTTTCTTGTTGGCCACCACAACATAGCTTGATTTTTGGACGGAAATGTCCAACCCTGCTTTCCGAGCGTAGTTGTGCAGAACATCAAGGGCTTCTTGAAGCTGTTGAGTTTGTCGAGATACATCTTCATGTGCGGACCACAAAGTGACGTCATCTGCATAGATTAAAAACTTCACGTCTGGAATCTGGTGCAGTTGCTAGGCTAGAGATATTAGAGCAACGTTGAAGAGAAGAGGAGCTAAAACCGAACCTTGTGGGACCCCTCTGTTCGATGTGAAGTATCCTCCTTGCCTCCCATCTACTATAATCGCAAATGTGCGATTCTGAAGAAATGAGTAGATAAATCTCAGGACCCGCGGTGGAAGTCCCAGGTCGATGAGGTTGGCAATAATGATTTCATGGTCTATATTGTCATAAGCTTTCGTTATGTCAGTTGCTACTACCGTGCGCACAACGTGGCTGTGTGGTGAAATCTGTAAAACATCGTCTGATAAGATAGAAAGACCGTCTTCAGTTCCCAAGTAAGAACGGAAGCCAATTTGAGCAGGATGATATTTATCATGGCGTTCAAGCCACCAGGAAACACGTGTGGCCAGCATCTTTTCAGCGAGCTTGCAGACAGTTGAGGTTAGCGAAATTGGTACTTCCACGGCCGCTGGATAAAAGAAAGGTGCGGCCTCCCGCGTGCATCGAAAACGGTGTGATCCGCCGCGGCGCCACACGCCGGGGTCTGTTGTCTGGCATCGGCATAGCAAATGCGTCAGGAACGCGCTTGGAACGCCGTCGCGCGTGCAAGCCGAAGCGTTCCATCCCCCTCAGCTAGCGCCGTTCGGCCCAGCCAAGCGGCCGACAATGCAACTACGGCCGTCACATTCGCTCCCATAGCAACGCGCCCGACGCGGCAGGCCGCACTTTTTTTTTTCCAGCGGCCGTGGTACTTCAAACAACGAAAATACAGTCGAAAACTGAACCTCAACCATTTAACAGCGGCGAGTACAACCACGGCCAGCGTTTCCATCAGCAACGGCACGACAGTGATCCTACTCCTGCGGCGGCGCGTGGCGGCGAAAAGCCGTACTGGGGCCGACGGCCGGTTCCCTTCGTTTTCCGCTCCTTTTCCCAGGCACAGAAAGATAGAGCCGCTGGATGAACCAAGCTCGGGCGTCTGCTTCGGAAAGCACATTTCCTATTTTGGACCCACTACTTTCGCTTGTGTTCTGCCACGGCCAAGGTGGAAGATATACAGGTGAGGACTCAGCGGCCCGCAGTTTCCTAGTTGCTCTAAGACCCACGAGATGGCTCTTCCCGAAGCGGCCCGGGGCGGAGTGAGCTGCGATACCTTCCTGTGGGAAATACGCGCTTTGTGAAGGTTATTTTTGCGGAAACTGCTGCTGATGAAGAGAAGAAAATACTTTTGCTTCGTTCTTTCTGGGCAGCTTCGTTACCAACTCCAGTTTTGCGGAGCAGCGGCTTCGGGCTCGTTAAGTTGAACGCGTAGAAGGCAATGAATTTTGGCGGATTATTTGAACCTGCTACGCGAGTAAGCGCCTGCGCCCTGATAACAGAGCCGTAACCTTCGCTTGTCTCTTTTGTTCTCTTGGCCGTTGGGTCGTTCTTGTCTTCGTGCGTTAGTTTGCCTGCTCACTCGTTCGCTTGTTCGACGCCCTGATCGTTTCTTAGCTGGTTCGCTGGTTGGTTTGTTCTTTAAATGATAACATTTGTTCCAAGGTCTCATACGCACCACTCGTTCACACTTCCGTGCACTTGTTTATTGTACCGTTAATTTACTCAGTCGCTCACTCGCTCTTGATTTGTCCGCGCTTGTTCCATTGTTTTACTGCGATAATAATACTAGCCTACCACGCTGAATCCCGCGGCTACATCCTTGCAAGGATGCATGCATAAATGCGTGCCACTGTAGCGTAGCCACTGTTGCAGTTTTGAACGATGCACTTGCGGCCCATCGCGGCAGTTTACCGATCACCGACACCGAGCCGCGCGATGTCATCTGATTGCTATCTCAACGAGATCTTTCGAGGGTGTATGTGTTCGTACACCATCGAACCATACACGAACAGCGACAGCTGCGAGACATTGCGGAAAAAAGCCGACAAACGTGCAGCGGTAGTGTACCACATGGACCGTGCACACTGCAAGCGAGGAAGGCGAAAACCGCAAAACTGACCGCATAATGCCAGAAAAAAATTGCTGCCGTTTTTGTAGTTATCAGCACGGCCGACGGCGAGCGCGGGCTGCAAGGTCGATTCACATAGATCGCGAAGCTTCGGGCGAAAAGTGGTTCAGAACGAATTGTCACCGACATCACCAAGGGTGGTTATGGGAGCAGCGATTAAAGCGCGAATATGTTGGGAGGGAACAAACATTGGGAAAGAAAAAACCGTTTTATAAATAAAGAGAGACACAGTTAGATTCATTCAACGAAAATAAGGTTCCTAATCAGTTTTATATACACATGGCGAGAACAGACAGTTCTGTTTTACATGATCATTATCAATAAATACCCTTTTTCAGCGCTCACCGTAAGAGCGCCCACCGATAGCGGCGGGCGCCGCTATCACTTCCAATGCAATGCAGCTCTTGTGTGCAGAAAGGCGCGCTCGTAAAGTTCACCTGTTACAATACGCCCCCCTCACATGTTGTGTTGTTTTGCTTGCCGACGTTTGCCTAAATTTGGTGACGCGGGCAGCTTCATTGTTTCTTAACCTATTCAGTCAAAAGCAGTAAGTTGCGACCGCGAGATACTTGTTTAATGTAGTTGTTTTCGTGCGACAGCGCTGGCCGACGGGCTTGGCGTCCGACGAAAAGACGAGAATTCTACGCCCAAAGCGTTCGTCGGCCCCCAAAGAAAGTATGTTCTGTGCAGGGATGCGATTTGGACACCCGTACGGCTGACCTTTTCCTGCATCGCTTTCCGCGCTGAAAGCTCGGAACGCCCACCAAGTCGTACGGCGGGGCATTTGAATATACAGCTGTAATGGCAGACCTCCGAAAACAAATTTCGTGGCGTTGTGAACAAAATGACGTCACTTTTGTTTTTAACGGATATGACGTCACATTATTTTTCTTCCGCCGGAAGTGTTCCCTCCTCACATAGATGGAGGGAACAATGGAGAGCCCCATGAACCGCCCATGAACCACCATGTATTGAACGTGTGGGCTTCTATGGAAGCTTCGCTGCCAGGTATATCTACCTTGCGGGCTGCGCCAGCCGCGCCGCCAATAGTTGAAGGCGAGAGAGAAACGACAAAGTTGAGAGAGGTTTGACAAGAAAGAAAAAGGCAAAGCGAGTTTGCTTTCGCGTTCATTTCATGGATGACGCTGCAATTCGCGCGGACAGAAAACCCGCAGTGTTTCCGAGGCCTGTCCACGCATCTGATTTCCATAGTGACGTTGATACTGCGCCGGTCATGTGCCGCTGGTTACACCCACCCCACCACACATTTAAACGCGTCGCCATGGCTACGTCAACTGGTATACCTCCCAGGTAAACGGGAATTACATCACGAGCGCCAAGTTCTCCCCTCGTCCTTAGTAGGCCATGCTTCTGAGAAAAAAAAAAAGCCTGCTGTTATGGCAACGGTTTCGTTGATGCGCGAGGGAGACGCGCTGCCATCCCGTTTATCTGCAATGCGCTCGACGAGTGTGCATTTTCTCGGCAGACGAAAAAGGAAACTAGCACGTGTTCCGTCTGCTGCAACAGTCTGTATTATTCTAACGGCTGTCATTTTCAGCCTGTTCTTTTTTGCAATGACAATTTCCTTTTGCGTGTGTGGTTCGTGTATTGAATAAATGCCAGCAGCACATCTTTGTTTGCTAAACTTTTACCCTATTCCGTCATGATACGTGAGTCAGCATGCCATAGCCTGTGGGTATGAAATAGCGTGTGGCCAGAGCGTGTGGCAGGAGAATAACAGGCAGTGAAATGTATTTTGCAATTTTATTAGCAACATCCAGTCACAACTGATGTCTGAGTAGCTTCGCAGTGTAGCATAGCCGTGAAAAACTAACCGTACACGCCGCCCTTAAGATTCGTACTGCACCTGCTAAGCTGTAACTCATAGTGAAAACCATGAACTCTAATTGCGAAGGCAGTATATCTTTTCAGTGCAGTGATAAATCGACGCAGGCGAGCGAACGTGAGTGCAACACCAAGCTGCCGGGCCGCTGCAGCAGCAGCGGACGCGACCATAGAGAAAGGAATTCAACAAGAGGGGCCACTCCCATAGGGCCCAGCGGCCGAATTGACTGCAGCGTGCCAAGCGGTCGGCATCAATCACTTCCGGTTTCGGGCGCGCGTATTTTGAACGCAAGCTAGCACCCGGCTGCGCCCACCCCCTCCTTTTTTTTTTTTGCTCTTCGTGCAGAATCGGTTTATTATTTAGTAAAAATGATTGCGAACGATCTCGTAGAGTCCCATCGAATCTGTGCCACGTGCAATTTCACAAAGTAGACGCAAACCTTTTGTGCAAAGAGGAAATATTTATTTTACTCTATATAAAAGCTCGTTCCGCGCTTTTTGTGCGTTCATCCAACGTTGTGACGCCAGCAGGTAAGGCAGTAGTTCCTGTATGAAGCTCCACCGGACGGCACCAGCTGAAAAAAAAAATTACAAGTATGTTACATTTTCAAGCACGTAACAGCATGTTGCAAGTATGTATCATTTTGGTATTTAGAAATAGGAATACTGCGTGTAGAGGCGAAACGTGCGAAAGCGGTGAATGGGCGACATTACAAACAAAAGCAATTCGCTTTTACATACATGGCGTAGAAAATACCTGACTCATCCCTAACAATACCATAGAATATGAAAACATCTGATTTCCAAGCGTTCCCCATTTCCGGGCATTATTTCCTGCACTTTGGCAGCACAAATACACGGGCGACTTCGCGTTTCCAAACCTTGGCCTCGGGCGACGCGAAGGTACGCTACATACATAGAGACGGACGCAATAGGTATTCAAGACAATGCGTGGGTGCAATGCCTTTTTTCAGTCCTTTAGAAGACGGAATTTTCGAATTACAAGTTTCTGATCTGTTCTTCGGCGTTATCTTTCGCGTGTTCTGCCGGCGCCAGCAGCACACCCCATGTTATTACTCTTGGCAATCGCCCATCGCGTTTTCAACAGGCGTGAGTACCGAAAGAAGGTATATGTTTTTGCGGAGCCATAAAAAACGTCGCAGACTTGTTCCTCTAAGATTGATTACACGCCAAACTAACTTTATCACCATTGCCGAGCTGCTTATCGCTAACTGCGTCACATCCCGCTGTGCGGCCAGCGTGCCGCAAAAGTACCCCAGAAAGTAAGGAAATTACTTTTCAGTAATGTCTGGCGTTAGAGAAAGCGGCACAAACTTCTCCTAGCAAGATGCACTAGATTACGCACCACGGCCGAGTTCTCGCTAACTGCGACACCGCGCCCTGTGCGGCCAGTGTGGCTCAAAAGCCGAAATAAGTTACAATAATCCCCTAGGAAGCGTCGGAAACATGTACCAGCACGATTCATTAACTGAAATTAACTGTACCAGGATGGCCGAGCTGTTTTTCGCTAACTGCGTCTTAAGTCTCGGTCCCATGCCGTAAGCCTAATTGCCTCGTAGACTGTGAAACAAGATTTCTCACCTTGCCGTAGTCCAATAGTGCAGTGGGTGTCTTGTCTCACTGCAGAAGGAACGCAAGAATACGCCGAGAGCCCAATAATCCAGGTTACATTTAAAAAAAAAGGAGACAGACGGGTCGCCGCGCGCCAGCGCTCAAACGCGCGCGCAGCCGTCCTCGCTGGCTTCGGGGGAGTGTTTGGCGGATGACGCAAGTATCTGGCGCGTCATTGACCTGTGGCTAGGTAAGGCAAGGAAAATAAGTCGCAAAGCTTAAGTTCATTTATACGCAAAACGTTTTAGTTTTCGCGGCAAGGAATTTAAAAATTAATGAATGCCTGTTAACTTAATTTCACTTTCTTTTTTTTTCGATGCTCGCGGCAGCTAAGGTTCGGCATCAAAAGTAGAGCGTGACGTATGGTGACGTGTTTCCTGTTGCCAGTTTTTGCCGAGTGTCCCCTCTTGTTGAATTTCTTTCTCTATGACGCGGCCAACCGGCTACCGGACTCGACTGCAACGCCGTTAGTTCTCGCGACCACCGCGTGGGCAACATGATTGTGCTGGCCAGTATGCGAGGCTGCGAAACGGGGTTACTTCTAGTAATGTTGACTCAACACATGCGAATAGAATGCGAAGGTAGCTGCCAAGCAAGACCCCTGCAAAACGTCCACCTTCTAGAAGCGCAGGGATTTAAAGCAGACAGAAGCATCATCTGGCCGGCAGTCATGATTTCTGTTAGGTATTATGTATAGAAATGACCTCAAGAATACATGAATAAATACTTTGATGTCTTGCTGTAGAAGATATTCGTTAATATATTACTTTGTACTGGCCACCTCCTGATGTACCGAGAAATGAACTCTCATGAAGATCATGTTCTTATCAACAAATTTTCTAAAACACTAAATAAACTTTGCTACCACTAATTAACTCATCGCGTGGCATCTGAAGGAAGTACACGGAAAACATACGCGGACAACCTCTCAATCACGTAATCATAAATAAACATCAATGTGGATTAGCCATCTAAGGTGTTATTGACGCTGTGTTTGTCGTCTCTCTACTTTGTCCTTTTCTTACTACCAACCGATGAACGAGGTCTTGCAGGTAAGTATGGATCGGTCACAAGGAATAGTAATTAAAAAAAGAACGTGTTAAATGGGACGACCCATAAGTAATTTATTCGCAGCAACAATAAAAAAAACGAGTCATAATAGCCTCGAATGTTTCCTCGCTCTTTCAGGAACCGATGAACGAGGACATGAAAGTAAGTACATTACACTTTCTGCCCGAAGCGACTCATATATAAGAATGGTAAAAAAATCACAGTTTCGCCCGAAAGGCAAAGCATTGATTGCGATAGGAATTTAGGAGAAAGCCATAGGAAGTAAGCATAATACTTTTAGCGGCCGTATCAACCCTCGAACATTCGCTTGCTAACTAAATTAACGAGCCTGGTGTAAGCGCGCACATCAAATATAAACACATCACACTCGATGACCGCGGACACTAGCTGTCTAAACGCTGGCGGGAGGAAATGCGGCAGCAACAGCGAGCGAAGTGACTTTCGAGTTGTCTTTCCCTTCAACTCAAAGTGAGCGCCGAGAACACACAGCACGCACAAAGCTAAGTGCCGTCGGCGCACCTAGACTCTGCCCCCGACGCACATCGCTCTCAAGGAGTCAAGATACGGGCATGCGACTGCGCGCAGCCGCCACATACTCAGTTGCAGCAGGAGTATAATGACCCCCTGCCTCCCCACCCCCGACGCCTCGCAACATTGGGTGCCTCGCGCGGGAAGACGGCGCACTTCCTACGCGCCGCCTTCCTTCCTTCGGCGCGGGCGAGATTGAGCCACGATCGTCCGCTTCCCTCGCACGCTTTCACTCGCAACTACAGCGTAGGGCGCGCGGCGACGATGTTACCGGCCTTGGACTGTATACAAAACCTCACGACGACGGCAAAAATGCGCCGGGAGTGTCCATGTAATTGCTATCGCAATAATACATACATCTAGGTGCCGAGCACGGCGATATATGGCATCAGAGCTAGTGAGCCAAACTTCTGTATTGTTGCTTGTTCCTATTTCTAGATAATATTTTCAATCAAAGGACAGACTGAAACACTTAGAAATCTACTACGCCCCACCTGCAACGCAGTAGGCGGGTAATCTGAATCGTTCCCGCACTCACAAAGTGCTTAAACGGATGTATATTGACGACGCCGATTACGTCCGCCTCCTTAATAACTCTCACCAGTACTGGTACCCTCCAAGAAGCTATAAATTTATATTAAGAAGATGCTTCTACGGTAAATTGGGCCTATACTCCATTTCAGTAGTACCAAGCAGCCCGTGGAAGCTGCAGGGCTCGTTAGCCAATAGGAAAGGCAAAAGCCCCTCATGACGTGTTCATCCTCGCCGCGTCGTCTGCTCAGTGTCTCTTTCGCCTCTATACTCGCCTGCTTGGTGGGTACTTCCTCCCCGAAGTTATCATAGCTTGTATATTACGCCGGAAAATGTAAGGAAACGATAAGGCTATAACTCCCCCCCCCCCCCCCCTCCTAGCAAGACGAAGTGTGTCTATAGTAACATTACGCATATTACAGCAGTCGCGAACCACGCACTGTTACATGCTACAACTAAAGTCACTGTGCATCAATTATCGTGCTGACAAAACTCGCTTGCTACTGCAACCCGACAACTCAATTATCGCTAGCCCGTTAAAGTTTATGGCTGCCGCAATGTATGACGTAATGCGTGTGCACGATTTTAAGAAGAATATATGAATAAACAAAATGTGTTTTTCAAAGCAGGATCATGTTCTGATGTTCAATGCGTGACTGGGAAGCAACACAATGTTTTGAGAGAGGTGCCTGAAGTTACAGATGTCACTGGCACCCAAAGTTTTCATCCCTCCTGCTAGCCTCCTCGTCAAGGTTCTTGTGTCCTCCCCTAGATTGACAACGACTGGTTGTGAGTTGTCGACAATTTCGTCTATGATGTAGTCAATTGCTTTCATCTTTTCTTCTTCTTAAATAACATGCTTAACATATTTATTGAACTTCTGTGGACTTACTTGTGCTATGGCATCCGCAACATGTTCCTTCAGCTCTTGCATTTTGAATCAGCGGTTCGCAGATGCGAGAAACCGCTTCATGTCGCTCCACACCAGCTCTATGTGGTTGAACTGGCGGCGATACGGTGTTAGCCTTAAATGAGGTTTCCAGCAGCAGCAGCAATGCAATCTACACGGTATGTGTTGCCATGAAATTTCAGTCTCAATAAGTTTCATCAACTCTGCCCTTACCATATCGTCACTCCAGTGGAACCCCTTTTGTGAAATCTACGCCGGGCAGTTCAATTGCATTCCTGTAATTCCTCAACGTAGGAAAGGCATCTTGATAGTTTTATCAGAACAGAACAGAACCCTCCAGATCTGCTGGTATTAGTTGGAACAGTGCACCCCTCAAGCACCTTGTCGTGTCTTTGCATCAAATACGGAACACTCGGCTGCACTGCTCGTCAGCACTCACGCATGTCAAACACGCCTCGCAAGCATGGATGGGGTGAGGAGAACTTTGTGTTCGCCTGTGCGCAGGTATGCAATGCCTTCCTCGTCGCAAAGCTTATTTACGTGCATTAGGCACTAAACTGCGCGCGAGATCAAGTTCAGGTTGTGCATAGAGTATTCGCGACTTTCGACTCAATGGGAACCAATGCGCAGGGATAATTTGTTTCTCCCTTCAGTATCTGCTGGAATAATGCATTTGTTTGTACACTAACTTATGTCTCGGTTTTTCTTTTACAAATTTCCAGATCGTTCACACTTTTACACAACGCTGACCCTTGCCTCTAGCTAACTAAATCTAGACCTAGAGAATGCGTTATGGCCTTCGACTTTTAAAAAACATGTACTCAGGCCTACATGACTAATTTGAGCATGATATTACAGAGGAAGCAATTAAGGGAATAGCAACGTACGTTCTCCCCAAATGCCCTCTTTGCTTGGCGATGCAAACACGGCTTAAGTGCCGAGTCGTAGCAACCGAGCGAAGAAAAGATGCAAAGAAGAAGGATAAAGGCAATAATGAAATGACCCCATACCGGAGCAGTGGGAGTGCGGGCTGACCAGCTCTCAGCTCGAGACTGAGGAACGCCTGATCTCCCAGGCTAGAGCAGCAGCGGTCGCTCGCAGCTTTCTGAACTAAGAAGAGGCCACCCACCTTTATTTTATTTTTATCGGCTCGAATTTTTCTACAACAACACGTCCGGCAATTGGCCACTAGTGCTTTGGCAATCACTACGTCATAAAAAGCGCTTAGGTGTCCTCGTGATTTTTAAATGCTGCAATAGAGGTCGCAAGCAGTGCAAGGTGCAAAAAGAAGCTTTATTATGGCTTCCCGAACCAATGCTTTACAATGTTTATTCTCTCTCGCTCTGTGTGTGTGTATGGAGGGAGAGAGAGCACAGTTCATCGTGTACGACTGTGTGCTGCGCTGACCTGCAAACCTTCGTCGAAAGGGTTTCGGGCAAAGGCGTCCATGTGTCTAAAGAGGGGGTACTGTATTGAAAAAAGGTTGGGGGGGAGGGGTACGAGGTGAGACGGCGCGCAGGCTGGTCTGCGAAAGCTTGCAGTGAACGCAAGCATCGCGCCAGCGTCCATACGCGTCACAACTTAGGGGTGGGGAGACAGCGGGCGGCCGAGGCGAAGGCGCCGCCGAGGTAAACAAAAAAGCACCAGGTGTCAGGGGAGGGGGGGGGGGGGGGAGTGTGCCGTCGCCGTATTTCCGCACGACCTACACCAACGGCATAGAGCCGCGGTTACGCGAGGAATCGAGGCAAACTTCGGAACAACTCAGTATATAAGGACAGACTTGTAGTAGGCGCGTTGCGTACAAATGTGCCGTGCTTGTAGTGAGCCAAGCCATTTTAAAAATAATGATTTATTGTTAACTTCGAGGCTCTGAATTTCTAATGTTTGAACGCTGGTTGGTTCTTCGGCATATATTGACAAAAATAGCGCGTAGACAAAAAAGCGCTCTATTTTCGTAAAAAGACGTAATTCCGTACCCATTCCATTCGGGGCAAAATGCGCTTAATTGCATTCCCATTCCATTCCTTCAAGCGTTGTCGCCATTTTATTCCCATTCTGTTCCGGTGTCGCGAAAATGTGGAATGATTCCGGAGTCATTCCAATTCCGGAGCGTTAACTCCGCAACACTAGTAGAAACCTTAAAGGTGTATGCGAGGGCACGGAAGCCAACCGTCTGGGTACGACTGATATCCCAACCTGATTTTGCCCTAGAAGTTACACTAGCAAGCCCCGTGGAATTGCCAATAAAGTTGATTTCCTATATTTCCGATAATTGATTTCGCAATCGCGCCAGAGCCTCAAATAAAAAAGCGCTAAATACTGTTGAAATGAGTGTACATAATAAAATACGGGGTGTTTTTTATATACGTAAATTTAAAAATCTTATGCAGCCGACAACGGAATTTCAGCCATTGCATAGGATTACTGAAAGCGTCAGACATTACTCCCTCGAATAATCATATTGCACAATTAACTGATTACCAAATTACTAATTACATTTTCAGATATTCATTTTATGGCAAATATAGCAATTTATTGCACATCCACTTGGAACAAATCTTAAGGATGGCCCATGTTTCGAGATATGCGCCGTGAGACTTGCAGTGAAAATTCACTATTGGTCCACTTACTTTGTTATCAAATGAATTGAAGCAAAAAAAGTGCAGTTTATGCATTGATGTACAAACGTAACTGGAACGCCACGTATATGATTGTGGATTTTGGGAACGAATGCCTCGAAACTGGTGTCATCCTAAAAAGAAATGTGGGTGATCCTCTGTATAGGAATCGGTATAGAACGAAAGTGAAAAAACGTGTCTTCACAGAAGTAGGTAATGTTTATTGCACATTGATATATAATGTCTATTGGTGTTTTGTGGCTAAAGCGCCCTTAGGCGTTGATGCACCCACGCTGACGCCTGGTGGCAGTCTCCTCCATCACGAATACCAACGTCGATGACCATGAGCAACCGCGTGCATATTGAAGCTGCACTACGTGCACACGCTAGCACAAACGCGAAAGACGAAGCACGTACTGACACACTACTACAACGCGCAAGACAAAGCACGCAACTGAATCGTCACCGAGTCAATCAGCGCGTACAGCGCGTCGTATTGCAGGCTCCGCGATCAACTTCAGAAACATTTTCAGAGCTAATTGCGGAGGCCACGCTCCGCTGTGCTGAATACGGTGAACGCATCTAGGTGGCGTGGTAGTGCTTTTGATGCCAGCGGCCCTTCGAAGCTGGCATCGAGGCGTCGTAGTGCTGAGACCACCGAAGCGTTCACTGTCGGTGCGTCGTTAGTGTCATAAGGCAGTACTTCTCTTTTCTGCTCGTAGGCGGCGACACGCCACGCCCCGAGCAAGAGCGCGGGTACACGGAGGAGTGTAGATATATAAGGCGCGTCTGTGTAGCCTCTGCAAATGCGTTTGTGGCGCAATGGGTTTTAAACGCTCGGCGATCTATTCGCCGCGGAACGAGGAGGTCGTGGGTTCGATTCCAAATTTGCATGTGTGGAATTTTTCTTGGGGTTCTTTCTTTGTATTATGTTCGTGTTT